>NC_057723.1:80814658-80839789 GCF_004010195.1 Chiloscyllium plagiosum
GAGGAGGCCAAGGACCTGCATGTCCTTGGTGGAGTGGGAGGGGGAGTTAAAGTGTTCAGCCACGGGGTGGTTGGGTTGGTTGGTCCGGGTGTCCCAGAGGTGTTCTCTGAAACGTTCCGCAGGTAGGCGGCCTGTCTCCCCAGTGTAGAGGAGGCCACATCGGATGCAGTAAATGATGTGTGTGGAGGTGCAGGTAAATGCAGTAAATGATGCTTGGCACACCCTCCACACTCCTGAAGAAGGGCTTATGCCCGAAACGTTGATTCTCCTGCTCCTTGGATGCTGCCTGACCTGCTGCACATTTCCAGCAACACATTTTTCAGCTCTCCAACTTTAAGTTTACCTCAGAACCAAACCCTGGGAAGCTCAACCACAAAAACCAGCACAATTTATTAAGTGTCCTGTGCCTTTCATGTCAAATAACGTGTCAACTTGCCTAAGATGGTGCTGAGCAACACTGAAAACCCCTCAAATTAGTCTTTTCTTTCCATCCTCCTGAAAATGCTGCTTTGACCATTTTAGTTTTTCTCCTGAACTGGGCTTTAATGCTTTGTATTATAATTGTTGGTGTTTGATTCAAGAATCCTGCTCCCTTTTTCTTTATAAATCACACCAAACTCCCAAAGTTTTGAAATTGTCTCTGAAAGAGTCTTGGTGAGTTGAGGAAACTAATCCCTGGAAAGTTGAATCATGTAGGGGGGGGAAAGGGATTAAATCGTTTTGGAGGAGGGGGCTTAAAATATTTAAAAGTCACAGCAAAAGACATCAGAGCAGTAAAAACGGCAGCCATTAATTTAGGAACCCTGGCTGACCTGATTACATGACACAATTGTCTCTCCCACCCCAACCCCAAAACCCATTCCTCTGTTGGAGTGTCAGAGTTTGTGAATGAGAGGCTTGTTCATTATCACAGCTTTTCAATACTGTCTGTGCTGAAGGAGGGGAAAGGGTAGTTGGGGGGTGGCTGTTGTTGGGGGGATGAGATAGGGTGTGGAAATGTAGGAGACTGTGCAGCTCTGACTAGTCTGGAAGAGTTCTGTTTACTTAACAATGCAGAGGCCTGTTTGAATATTGTGTGAGCTCCTGATTACATTTCTGGTTTCCTGTCTGTGGTGAGATTTCAAATCGGCTTAACCCTTTTGGCACTGGAATCTCAAATGTGCAAGTCAAAAGAAGGGCAGGCCTCTGCCTGAGCGACACATTTCCCTGGCCACTCTCCCAGTCTGCTTAACCCTATAGAGGTTTCCGGAATGCCAAGGTGTCAGCACCAGTGCATGTTCTTGCTCCAATATCTGGAACCGGTGGGACAGTGGGGGTGTGTTATGCCAAAGCAGCTCTGGTTTAACTCACGGGCTGTGCAGTGAAAGTGTAGGCAGTACTTTCAGAATCATAGAAACACCACATTATGGAAGCAGACCATTCGGCCCAACAAGTCCTGCTGAATCTTTGACAGAGTTGAAGAGGAGCCTCAGCAGTGTAGAAACAAGATTAAAGCTGGTGTAGCCTATAATATTTGGGAATACGTGCATGGTTCCTCAAAGTGAGCTACCTTGAAATGCATTTACAATTGAACAACTTGTGCGGGGGTGTGAGATACAGAAGGCATTAGCGTGTCAACCAAAGAAAGGCCTACATCTTTGTAGATCTGTTCCAACATTCAATCCCACTGTGTCTGATCTGAAATGATGTGGAGATGCCGGTGTTGGACTGGAGTGTACAAAGTTAAAACTCACACAACACCAGGTTATAGTCCGACAGGTTTAATTGGAAGCACTAGCTTTCGGAGCGCTGCTCCTTCTGATGAAAGCTAGTGCTTCCAATTAAACCCGTCGGACTATAACCTGGTGTTGTGTGATTTTTAACTTTGATCTGAAATGCATTCTGTTTACTTGCTTTCACCCCCACCCCACCTCCCACACACTTTGATGCATTTATCGAGCAAGTCTGTCAGTCACAAACTTTGAGCTTCTCAATTGACTGCGTCCACAACCTTCTGAATGGGAGAGTTTCAGATTTCTGCTGTCCTTTGTGTGTGGGGGTGGGAAAAAGAATGCTTCCTGATTTTACCATTAAATGACCTTGCTTGAATTTCCAGATTGTACCTCCTTCTGCATTGTCGCCACCAGCGGAAATAGTTCCCTGTGTCCACCTGCTTTAATCCCTTAAACTCACCTGGGGGATACTCTCCCTAACATTCAGAATTCAAGAGAATACAAGTCAGGTTTATGGACCCTGTTTTCATCATGTAACCTTATAAGTCTTCTGAATGGCCTGGTAACTCTGAGCTACATGCCTTTCAAGACCAGGATATCTGTCATAGATTCAGTGTCCTAGTCGAGTGCTCTCGATTTTTAAAAAGGCATTTGTTCATGAGATTTTGGCTCAGCATTAATTGCTCATTTCTGATGGTGCTTGAGAAGATGGTGTTGGGCTGCCTTCTCAAAACACTGCAGTTCCTGGGTTGAGGAGGTGGGTGTATACCTACAATACAGTTCATAGAAGCCCCACAGGTCATTCAGCCCATCAAGTCTATGCTGACCCTCTGAAGAGCATCCCACCCAGACCCAATCAATTCAAGGGCACTTAAAGCAATGTAGGGGTTCACTGATTGATGAACATCAAACTTACGAACGCTTACAATCGCGTACAGAGCTGTAATTTTCAATCTCCAATGTATGAACAGTTCCTATACTTGTGGACTTTATATTGTGCTCAGAGCTGAAAAATGTGTTGCTGGAAAAGCGCAGCATCAAAGGAGCAGGAGAATCGACGTTTCAACCTGGTGTTGTGTGATTTTTAACTTCCGTAACAATGGATGCTAATAAATGCTGAAAATGTGTTGCTGGAAAAGCGCAGCAGGTCAGGCAGCATCCAAGGAGCAGGAGAATCGATTCTCCTGCTCCTTGGATGCTGCCTGACCTGCTGGCTTTTCCAGCAACACATTTTTCAGCTCTGATCTCCAGAATCTGCAGACCTCACTTTCTCCTATATTGTGCTCAGCCTTCCTTACAAATCAAGTTAAAAACGGTCTCCGAAATGGACACTGCTGACAAGCTGGGGCCTGCAGCACTGTTGACATCCCACAAATGAATGAATTTTCAAAAGAAATCTAGCAGCATAGAGACGGACTGCATCAATATAGTGCTGAGCTTTTGCAGTCATCAGCAAATATCCCCGTTTCTGACCTTGTGACTGGCTGACACACATGTACACAAGTACGTACGTACAAGTAAACGCATTCACAAGCACAAATGCATGTGTGCGCGCATGATCACGAATCCTCCCCAGTCCAAGTTCTTGTTTCACCGTGAGCGTTGGTGCTCTGAAAATTCAAAATTGTCATTCCTATCAGATCTAAAAGTTGAAGTTCTAAATTGGAGGAAGGCCAATTTTGACCGTATTAGGCAAGAACTTTCAAAAGCTGATTGGGGGTAGATGTTAGCAGATAAAGGGACGGCTGGAAAATGGGAAGCCTTCAAGAATGAGATAGCAAGAGTCCAGAGAACGTATATTCCTGTCAGGGTGAAAGAAAAGGCTGGTAGATATAGGAATGCTGGATGATTAAAGAAATTGAAGCTTTGGTCAAGAAAAAGAAGGAACCATACGTCAAGTATACACAGCGGAGATCAAGTGAATGCTTAGAAGTGTATAAAGGCAGTAGGAGTATACTTCAGAGGGAAATCAGGAGGGTAAAAAGGACATGAGATAGCTTTGGCAAATAGAGTTAAGGAGAATCCAAAGGATTTTTACAAATACATTAAGGACAAAAGGGTAACTAGGGAGAGAATAGGGCCCCTCAAAGATCAGCAAGGCGGCCTTTGTGTGGAGCCGCAGAAAATGGGGGAGATACTAAATGAATATTTTGCATCAGTGTTTACTGTAGAAAAGGATATGGAAGACATAGACTGTAGGGAAATAGATGGTGACATCTTGCAAAATGTCCAGATTACAGAGGAGGAAGTGCTGGATATCTTGAAACGCATAAAGTGGATAACTCCCCAGGACCTGATCAGGTGTACCCGAGAACTCTGTGGGAAGCTAGGGAAGTGATTGCTGGGCCTCCTGCTCAGATATTTGTATCATCGATAGTCACAGGTGAGGTGCCGGAAGACTGGAGGTTGGCAAACGTGGTGCCACTGTTTAAGAAGGGAGGTAAGGACAAGCCAGGGAACTGTAGACCAGTGAGCCTGACCTCAGTGGTGGGCAAGGTGTTGGAGGGAATCCTGAGGGACAGGATGTACATGTATTTGGAAAGGCAAGGACTGATTAAGGATAGTCAACATGGCTTTGTGCATGGGAAATCATATCTCACAAACTTGATTGAGCTTTTTGAGGAAGTAACAAAAAGGATTGATGAGGGCAGAGCGGTGGACATGATCTGTATGGACTTCAATAAGGTGTCCGACGAGGTTCCCCATCGGAGACTGATTAGCAAGTTTAGATCTCGCGGAATACAGGGAGAACTAGCCACTTGGATACAGAACTGGCTCAAAGGTAGAAGAAGAGGGTGGTGGTGGAGGGTTGTTTTTCAGACTGGAGGCCTGTGACCAGTGGAGTGCAACAAGGATCGGTGCTGGGCCCACTACTTTTTGTCATTTACATAAATGATTTGGATGCGAGCATAAGAGGTACAGTTAATAAGTTTGCAGATGACACCAAAATTGGAGGTGTGGTGGACAGCGAAGAGGGTTACCTCAGATTACAACAGGATCTGGACCAGATGGGCCAATGGGCTGAGAAGTGGCAGATGGAGTTTAAATGCAAGGTATTGCATTTTGAGAAAGCAAATCTTAGCAGGACTTATACATTTAATGGTAAGGTCCCAGGGAGTGTTGCTGAACAAAGAGACTTTGGAGTGCAGGTACATAGCTTCTTGAAAGTGGAGTCACGGGTAGATAGGATAGTGAAGAAGGTGTTTGGTATGCTTTCCGTTATTGGTCAGAGCATTGAGTACAGGAGTTGGGAGGTCATGTTGCGGCTGTACAGGGCATTGGTCAGACCACTGTTGGAATATTGCATGCAATTCTGGTCTCCTTCCTATCGGAAAGATGTTGTGAAACTTGAAAGGGTTCAGAAAAGATTTACAAGGACGTTGCCAGGGTTGGAAGATCTGAGCTGCAGGGAGAGGCTGAACGGGCTGGGGCTGTTTTCCCTGGAGGGGTTGGAGGCTGAGGGGGGACCTTAGAGAGGTTTACAAAATTATGAGGGGCATGGATAAGATAACTAGACAAGGTCTTTTCCCTGGGGTGGGGGAGTCCAGAACTAGAGGGCACAAGTTTAAGGTGAGGAGGGGAAAGATATAAAAGGGAGCAAGGACCAACTTTTTCACACAGAAGGTGGTGCGTGTATGGGATGAGCTGCCAGAGGAAGTGGTGGAGACTGGTACAATTGCAACATTGAAAAGGCATCTGGATGGGTACATGAATAGGAAGGGTTTGGAGGGATATGGGGTGCTGGCAGGTGGGACTAGATTGGGTTGGGATATCAGATCAGTATAGACGGGTTGGACCGAAGGGTCTGTTTCTGTGCTGCACATCTCTGTGACCATGTAATCTTTCCAGTAATTTCTGCCCATCCAGTCTGAGGTTGCTACTCAGTACACTTGCTTCTGATACGCTCTCAGCACAAGTGCCTGGAGGAAGCTGGCTCTGATTGGCCAAGTAGTTCTACAAAATCTTTCAAAAAATCGGTCTGTCGTGCTCCTTCCGTAATGTGGTCAAAGGAACCTTCTGCAGGTCACGTGACCAATGCTGATTGGCTGCCTGTTGGACAAACCTGGTCTAGATTGTCAGGAAATACACACTGTGCTGTAACTTTACTGGAACTTAGTCCAGTTCATTCGTAGAGAGTCACAGAATGCCTACAGTGTGGAAACAGGCTATTCAGCCCATTGAGTCCACCCAGACTGTCCAAAGAGCACCCCACTCCCATGTCAACCTGCATTTCCTACGGCTTATCCACCCTAACCTGCACACCTTTGGATTGTGGGAGGAAACGGGAGCGCCCGGAGGGAACCCACACAGACACGGGGAGAATGTGCAAACTCCACACAGACAGTTGCCCGAGGGTGGGAATGAACCCGGGTCCCTGGCGCTGTGAGGCAGTCGTGCTGACCACTGAGCCACCGTGCTGCCCCAAGAATATTTTATTCTTTAAAATATTTGAGCAATTCATGCTGTCACTGCAAGTAGCAGAGTTTCCACCACATACTACCACCAGGAGAGCTATCAACGTGCTGCTGCTGTTGTCATCTCTCTCAGATGGAGATCACTGTGTTGAAGTCTAGCCAAAAGTGATCATTCTGCACATCTTTAGCTCTTTCATATGTGACCTGCTATCTCTGAAACTCTGACTGGAGCCAGCCCTGCCTTGTACCCTGCTTTGGTTACACGTAATGGATTATGTACATGTTCCTGCTCCCGCAATCCCTGCTAAAGGTTTGAAATGAATCTGGCCCCTTCCATGCTGGCTGTGCTCCAGTACCTTTCGGAGGGAATGAAACCGTTCTGGTGGAATAAAACCTCCTACGATGGAATGATTGAGGAAAATTTCCTTTCACTTGAGTGGTGGAAGAGGCCTTGCAGGTTTTTTTCCTGGTTAAAGCGCACAGCTGTTTCAGGGAGAGCGAGCAGTGTTGTTATGCAATGATGACTAATTGAGAATTTTAAACTGGGTATTGTTTCCATGTGTTTCCATGAATCGCATCAAATTCCTTTCCGTTCTGTTTGCAAGGAGCAAGTGACACAGCTGGTAATGATTCATTTGTTTGCTTCAGGTGAAATATGGCACTCCAGAGGCTCAGCCAGACAGCTAACGAGGCTTTCGTTAGCACCACACTGTTGTGGGAAGCAAGAGACCTCATTTACTCCCGTGTTAGAAGTTGCTTCACAAACGGTTTCGAGAAATGCTTTTTTTTAATGATTCTATTCCTGTGCTCTCAGTTCGAGGACATGTGTACTTTAATAGCTGCTGGAGGAAAGGATGGTGTAATTTGGGCAATCGCCTTTACTTGCTTTCAAAATAAAACTAGCCAAATAGAAGAAAGAAGCCAAAAGATTCATTCAGTTTGCTTTTTGAATCCTAATTTTATTTCAGCAATGATCCCTCTAATGTGGGAGCTATGATTTGAAACAGTGAATGCATCTACTGTTGTGAAGTATAAATGCATGTGTTAATCTGGTCTCTGCCATCTCTCCGGGAATTCCAGTCTGCTCCATTGTCCCACTGAACTCCCACAGGTCTCCATGTTTTCTTCCCTTAAGTGCTCATCCAGTTTCCTTTTGAAATCTTTGATAGTTTCTGCATCCACCAGTTCATTTCCACGTGTGTCAAAAAACGTGTCCCCTCACGTCTCCCACACACCTCCAACCCCAACCTCTTGCCTGAAGTGTGAAGTCTGTGTCCCTTAGTTATAAGAGGAGAAAGTGAGCACTGCAGATGCTGCAGAGTCAGAGTTGAAAAGTGTGGTGCTGGAAAGGCACAGCAGGTCAGGCAGCAACCGAGGAGCAGGAGAGTTGACGTTTCAGGCATAAGCCCTTCATCAGGAAAATCATCAGGAATGTTCCTCATGAAGGGCTTATGCCCAAAACATTGACGCTACTGCTCCTCGGATGCTGCCTGACCTGCTGTGCTTTTTCAGTGCCACATTTCTTGACTCGTCCTTAGTTGTAGAGTCATTCAGCATGGAAACAGACCCTTTGGTGCAACCGTAATCCCAAACTGAACTAGTCCCACCTGCCTGCACCTGGCCCATATCCCTCCAAACACTTCCTACTCATGTACTTAGTTTGTGAACCTTCAGAAAATGGCAAAAGCTTTGTTTGCTTACTTTACCTAAAGCTGTCATAATCTTGTACACCTCAATCAAACCTCCCTCCTTGCAAGTAGAGCAATGCTTCAGTTTGGCAATTGCGTTCCTCACTGTTACTGTCTCCCTCAGACCACAGCCGTTGCCATGTGATAGGAACTGTTGGTACAAAACTTGGCAGCAACTATTACCTGTCCAGGTGACATTGCTGTGATCTGATTTAATACTCGCTTCTTACAGTGGACCCTAACCTTATGGTCTCTGTTTGTTCAACAGCAAGCAGCTGAATTACGGGAGTGAAGCCTTTTCTGAACCGAGCTCTTGCGGTGTGTGGTGAAAATTTATTTGTCTTTCATTTGCCCAGGACTTTCCTGTACCTGCTGTGCACACTGTCCTGCTCTTACAGCTCCACCTTCCCCATTAAAACAGTTTTCTCTTCCAGCACGGCACTGTGGCTCAGTGGTGAGCACTGCTGCCTCGCAGCCCAGGTTCAATTCCAGCCTCGGGCGACTGTCTGTGTGGGGTTTGCACGTAGTGTTCAGGGATGAGTAGGTTAGCTGCATTAATCAGGGGTAAATGTAGAGTAATAGGCGAATGGGTCTGGGCGGGATACGTTTCGGAGGGTCAGTGTGGACTTGTTGGGCCGAAGGGCCTGTTTCCACACTGCAGGGATTCTATCATTCTGTGGTGCTTTGATTTGACTTTCCCTGTCTTCCTTCCCATCCACCAACCATCTGCCCTGCCCTTGCCGTTGCTTGTGTCTCTGTAGCCTGCAGCTCTCTGTTTGCGAAGGTGGTAACATTGACGTGCAGGTCTTGGTATGGTTCCAAAGCAGAGGTTGGTGCGGCTTCACATCTTTGAAGGTGGTAAAAGTGTGGATGTTGTGGTTAAAAAGAACATCCAGGTTAACGAGAAGAGACATGTCATACTGCAGCAATTATGTTGAACTTTTAAATCACTAGTAAAACCTCAATACTGTCCAACTCTGGAACTGCACATCAGGAGCGATATGTGAAGAGGGTGTGGAAGCAATTGAGCAGAATGAAACTCGGGTAACGGTCCTTAGATTCATTTTAAGGACTCAAGGCTCTTGTCAGAGTCTTTTGTTGGTGACTGTATTGGTGTTCAGCACTACATCCAAGTGTTAAATGTCAACATGCACCCCATAGTCTCAACTAGCCTGTCCACCTCACATTAAACCTTAAAATATTAAACTCTATTGTAAAGGATATAATAGCCCGAGCATTTAGAAATACATAATATGATCTCTCTGAGTCGACATGGAGTCATGAAGGGAACTCATGCCTGATAAAGTTAGTAGACCCTATCGAGTGGGGACAACAAGCAGGGTAGATAATGGGAAAGCAGTGGATGTAACACAGTTGGATTTTCAGAAGGCATTTGATAAATTACCATGGTCATAGTCTTGGAAATTGTATATCAGCAGGCATAGATTGGCTAACTGATACAATAGTGGTAAGAGGGGGCATTTTCAGCAAGTATCTTGTTACAGGGAACAGTGCTGGCGCTACAATGATTTACATTACACGTTAATGACCCAGATGAGGGAAGTGGATGTACCACAGTCACATTTGCAGATAACACAGTAATAGAACATGAGACCTATGCCCTTTGGTCCTATCGGTATGGTGGGGAGCCAAGTGGTGAGGATGACACAGATAGTCTGCTGAGGGACATCGACTGGTTAAGCGAGTGGGCAAGACCTTTGCAAATGAATAAATGTGAGGTCATGCACTTTGACAGTAAGAATAGAGGAGCTGAGTATTATTTGAATGGAAAAGGACTGCTGAAAGCTACCGAACGGATGGTTTTGGGCTTCGTTGTCCATGAATCTCTCGAAGCTAGCGTCCACATTCTGCAGATAATAGGGAAGACAAACAAAATGGTCTTTATTTCAAAGGGAGCAGAGTATAAAAGTAGGGCTGTTTTACTAACACCATACAAACACTCACTATTCAGATTGTGTGAACAATTCTGGACCTACTATCAAAAGAAACGTTTGCTTGTGTTGGAATCGTGTCGGCTAATCCAGGTGTGTCCTCCTGGCCTGGAGTGGTGGGCTCTTGGCCCGGTGTGGCTTCACCATGGGTGTCCAGCCTCAAGGTGATTCCCGAGTGGGCTCCCTGCTCGAGAACTGAGAGGTGAAGCCCATTGCGATCTGGAGTCGTGGACTGCAGCTTGGGTGCTGGCGTGGGCTGGGTTGGAAGAATTTTTATTCTGAGCTTTCTCTATTTTCGAATTTATTCCGACGATCTCAAATGCTGGATTCCTTATTTCTCTGTCTTCTGATATTTAGTGAAGAAGCTGTGCCTAGGTACCTTTGTGCTTAAGATGGTGCAGTAGGTGATGACTCCTAACCTTTTCCCAGTACACATGGTGAAGACATGTGACAGTAAAGCTAATTCTATTCAATTCTGGTATCAAGGGATCATTTTGGGAGGAGGGGTTGAGTAGGTTGGGCCTGTACCCGTTGGAATTTCAGGGAATGAGACCCAATCTAATGAAGCATTCATGGTTGTGAGAGAACTTGACAGAATAGGGGCAGCAAGGTTGTTACCCCTTGTGGGGGAGTCGAGGGCCAGGGGGCATTATCTCAGAATAAGGGATTGCACATTTAAAACAGATAAGGAGAATTTCCGCTCTAATTTACCTTCGAGGCTGTGGATACTAGGTCTTTAAGCATTTCGAGGCTGAGATAGATTTTAAATCAGAAAGGGAACCATGGATTATTGGGAAAAGGCAGGAAAGTGGAGCTGGAGATGTCGGATTAACGGTGATCTCACTGAATGGCTGAGCAGACTGAATGGGTGAATGACCATCTCTGTCCTGCGGGCTGATGGTTTTAAAAACCCCAACCCCTTTGCTGTGTTTTTCTTCTTTTTTTGGCTTGATGGTCTATTTTGTTGAAAGTTACCGTGTAGTACCTCGGTCTGTTTCGCTAAAGAATAAGTGCAATTTATTCTTGCTACAACGATGCCACGTTTTCAGTTTTGGAAGACTCCAGTGTTTGAGTAGTTCAGTGCATTGATTGTTTGGCCAGGTTGGGTAAATGTGGTGTAGCCCTCTAACTGGTTCATTACCCAGCCTCTGTTTACTGCGATTTGAATCGTTGCCATGGGCAGTGTATTGAACCTTATTGCCTGCTGCTGGAGTGATGAGTATCTTTTTTTTGGACTGCAGGAACCATCATGTGACTAAATGTGACTAAACTACCAACTTCAGATTCATTTTGATTCACAATGACCTACACTCTTCATAGTGAAAGCAGTGGATACCCAATCTGCTTGGAGACCGAAGGGAGGGAATCTGTTTCCACTGGTGGGTGAAACTGGAACTAGGGGGCAGGGCCTTCAAATAAAGGGGAGCAGATTTCGGACTGAGTTGAGAAGGAACTTCTTCACCCAAAGGGTTGTGAATCTGTGAATTCTCTGCCCACTGAAACAGTTGAGGCTTCCTCGTTGAATGTTTTTGAGGCAAATTTAGATTTTTGAACAGTAAAGGAATTAAGGATTACTGTGAGAGGGCGGGGACGTGGAGCTGAGTCCACGAGAAGATCAGCCATGATCGTATTGAATGGGGGACCAGGCTACAGGGGCCAACTCATCCCCGGTCTCTGGCCCAAAACGTCGATTCTCCTGCTTCTCAGATGCTGTCTGACCTGCTGTGCTTTTTCAGCACTCTGATCTCTAATATGTGCAGTCCTCACTGTCTCCTTGATGGGCCAAATGGCCGACTCCTGCTCCTATTTCTCATGTTCTTATGCTCTTTGGTCTCTCTTTAGTTTTCGACTTGCTGTTGCTTGTTTAGTGCTCACATATGTAATTTTAAGAGTGTATCGGTGAAGCTGTTATGCTTTTGGCGCTGGTGTCATCTCTGAAATAATGTTAGAGTGCCCTGCCTGGGTGGTGGAGTGAAAGGGACACCCTGGCAGTATCCATGGTTGGATCAGTGCTTTATATTCTAACAGCTCATTTTACCACTTTTTCAGAGAATCCCTGTGGTGCAGATAGAGGCCATTCAGCCCTTCAAGTCTGCACTGACCCTCCAAAGAAAATCTACCCCCCCCCCATTTCTGTATTTCCCATGGCTAGCCCACCTAGCCTCCACATCCCTGGACACTGTGGGGAAATTTCCCATGGCCAATCCACCCTAACCCGCATATCTTTGGAATATGGGAGGAAACTGGAGCACCTGGAGCAAACCCACGCAGACATGGGGAGAATGTGCAAACTCCACACAGACAATCGCCTGAGACTGGAATTGAACCCAGGTCCCTGGTTCTGTGAGGCAGCAGTGCTAACCACTGAGCCCCCGTGCCTTCCATATTTAGTGGAAACTATCAGGATAAAGCCAGATTGGGACTAGATTGGGTTGGGATATCTGGTCGGCATGGACTGGTTGGACTGAAGGGTCTGTTTCCATGCTGTACATCTCTATGACTCTAATAGTATTTCCGAAGTGTTCCCAGTATAAAATAGGGCGGATGGTCTGAGGCCAAACCTTTCCTTCTTGCAGTGCAAGCCTACTTAACACCTGGACAGAAAAATAGCAGGCTACCTGGATTTGTTCATCCAGACCCAGTGTCTTCGGGAGCAACAGAGAGGTCAGCACTGTCGCTGAGTCTTTTCAAATGTTACGCAGGGCAAATAAAGTTTTTGAAGTTTCCACTTGATTTCCAAAATCCAATTTCCAAGCTGTACGAGCTCTGTCCTTCCAAACTTTGCTAATGTCAGGAACCAGCCTTTGATATTCTCTTAACATGAGAACAATGTACTGGTGGTTACTGGTCAGTCACTGGTGGTGTTGATGGTGAATCAATTTGAGGGAAAATGAAAGTCTCTCACCAGAACAATATAAATTTTAACGTGGTATAACTGCAAGTCACCAGATTACAGAATAAGTGCAGTTTATTCCAACTGTAAAGATGTTGCGTTTTCTTTCACTATTTTGGGAAAGTTTCTGTTTGAGTTTTCTGGTGACCTGCTGTTAGGATAGTGTTTATTTTAAAATACACTGAGGAGGGAAGATACAACATGGATTTAATGGCTTCGTCAAAAGTGCCCGCTGACAGTGCAGCACTCCTTTGGTTCTGCACTGGAGTATCAGCCTCGATTGTGTACAACATCTCCCAGCCGTGACTTGGATGTGTGAATGTTAAAATTGAGTCAGTCTGGAAAGCGGATGGTGAAAGTGGTAGAGCAAGAGATTCAGGGCCGTCTGTGGAATTACCGAGAAAGGAACTGACTTTTCTTCCGGGGCGATGCAATCATTTATCCTTGTTCTTTTCGCTTCCCAGGTATTCGTCCTCCGATCTTAAATGGCCCAATGCACCCACGTCCTTTGGTGGCGCTGTTGGATGGCCGGGATTGCACTGTGGAAATGCCAGTCCTGAAAGACGTTGCAACAGTGGCATTCTGTGATGCACAGTCTACTCAGGAGATACATGAGAAGGTAAGAACATTCTCACTTGCTAGTGACATTCGGAATGGTTTAAAGTACTTTGGCAGGAGAGTGGGAACTGCGGGATGGTAATAAACAGGGATAGCAAGGTGTGGCAGATATTGGGAGAGACATGTAGCATTAGAATATGAAGTATTTGGTAAGTTCAGCAATGGGAGGGCAAGGAATAATGTTTAAAATAGGGCTGTGATGCCTGTACATCAATCTGCAGAAAGTGGTCAATAAGATTGAGTTGCAGATACGAGTACGATGTTGTAGCAGTAACAGAGATCTGACTCAAAAAAGAGCAGGACTGTGTATTGTGTGCCTGAGCACAAGGTCTTCAAGAAACAAAGGGCAGAGGGTCGTGGTCTTGATTAAAAAGAGCTCTGCGCTGCTAGAGGAAGGATGCTCCAGGATAGTCATAAACAGGATCTATTACACAAAACGTGCACTTACATCACTCTGGACAGGCCACCAGTTAGTATCATGGAGCTATACATCATGGAAACCACCCTTCGATCCAGCTTGTTCATGCCGACCAGAAACCATCTTTCCCAAATTAAACTAGTCCCCACCTACCTGCTCTTGGCTCATATCCCTCCAAATCCCATCTATTTGTGTACCTGTCCAAACATCTTTTAAATGTTGTAACTGCACCTGCATATGCCATTTCCTCTGGCATTTCATTTCCACACACGAGCCACTCTTTGTGTGAAAAGGTGTGGAACAACAACTTTGTGAGGAAATTACAGAGAGGTGTAAGAACAGGGAGACCTGGGGTCCAGGTATATAATTCTTTGAAATTACAGGGTGGTTAAGAAAGTGTTTAGCACACTTGACTTCATTGCTCAGACCTCTGAGCATAGGAGTTGGGAAGTCACATTGAGGTTGTACAGGACATTGGTGAGGCCTGTTCTGGAATACTGCACCCAGTTCTGGTCGCCTAGTTATAGAAAGAATATTATTAAACTGGAGAGGGTTCAGAAAAAATTAACCAGGATCTTGCCGGGAATGGAGAGTTTAAGTTATAAGGAGAATCTGGAAAGGCTGGGATAATTTTCACTGGAGTGTAGGAGGTTAGAGGTGACCTTATAGAGGTTTATAAAATCATGTGGGGTGTAGATAAGGTGAACGGCAAGGATCTTTTCCCTGGGGTTGGGAATTTCAAACCTAAGGGGCATATTTTTAAGGTGAGAGGAAAAAGATGTAAAACAGACATGAGGGGCCAGGCTTTTAGAGTGATTTGTGTGTGGAATGAACATCCAGAGGATGTGGTGCATGCAGGTACAGTTACAATGTTTAAAAGGCATTTGGATAGGTAAGTGTGGAGGGATATGGGCCAGGTGCAGGCAGGTGGGACTAGTTTAGTTTGAGATTATGGTCAGCATGGACTGATTGGGCCGAAGGGTCTGGTTCTGTGCTAGATGACTGTATGACCAGTATTGTGTGCTGTCTCTTTGACAGGAGGTGGAGTGATCCTTTTCTGTGCCTTGACTTTGTGGTTTTAAAACTTGCACACTTTGCGAAACGTTTTCTAGTCAGACTGTTTCCTATTTGATGCCACCAGCCTGTGGTTAAGAGCATTATTTGCCACGTGCTTGAGCACCTTGCAAAGTTGGCATCGTTTTGTACCTGATGTTTTGCTTCAGCCGCACTGAGATAGTTTCCTTCAATTGGAGTGCCGTGCCAGAACAGGATTGCTGAATGTGGCTGCGTCTTGTGCTTATGTTACCAGCCTCTGGCCCTGAGAGAGGAAATGGACAGTGATATTTTCCTTGCCCATCCTTTAGTGAGGTCAGTGTTGGCAGTCTTACGGCCTGTAAGAAAGCAAGGTGATTCAGAGCAAACGCAGAGCCATTACAGCACGGAACCAGGCCTTCTGTTCAACCAGTCCATAATCCCAAACTAATCTAGTCCCACCTGCCTGCTCCTGGCCCATATCTCTCCAAACCTTTCCTGTTCGTGTACTTATCCAAATGTCATTTAAATGTTGTAATTTTACCCAACTCACCACTTCCTCAGGAAGTACATTCCACATGCAATCCACCCTCTGTGTCAAATAAATTTGCTCCTCAGGCCTTTTTGTTTTAAACCTCTCACCTTAAAAATGTGCCCCCAAGTCTTGAAATCCCCATTCTAGGTAAAAGACACCTACCATTAATCCTGTCTGTAACCATCCATGATTCTATAAACTTCTATAAGATCACCCCCCTCCCCTCCAGTTAAAAAAGTCCCAGCCTCTCTTTATAACTCAAACCTTCCTTACCCGGCAACATCCCGGTAAATCTCTTCTGATCCCTCTCCACCTGGATTATATCTTTCCTTTAACAGGGCGACCAGAACTGAACACAGTACTCCAGAAGAGGCCTTACCAATGTCCTGTATTTTTAAACGTATGTGCTGCGTTATCATTAGGATTTCATTGAAGTGTAATGCATGGAACTTTCAGCAGCTGGATAAGCTACCACGATACATGTGCTGTGTGGGCATGATGTGGGTCATTTTGCTGTCAGTTTGAACACTCCTAGGTTTGGATATTTTCATAGAATGATTGTAGCACAAGGGGATCCTGTGTAACCTATCACACACATACCAGATCACTGGAGGAGCAACTCCTCCAGTCTCATTGGCCCTGTCAACCGCTAATTCTCTCTCTCTCTCTCTCTCTCTCTCTCTCAGCTGATTATCCTGCTGCCTTCTGGAGGGTCAGTATCTTAACTCCACCACATTTTGACTGCTCTCAGTGTAAAATAGCATTCCCTCCATGTCACCATTCTTACTGTTGCCAATTACCACTAAATTCATGTTCTGCCAATGGAAGATATTCATAGAATCACCGCAGTGTTGGGGGAGGCCATTCTGCCCATCCAGTCCCAGCCAGCTTATGCCGCCAACTCTCTGAATAGTCCTACACTGTGCGTATGTGCATATGGATCAAAGAATCCCTACAGCATGGAAGCAGGCCATTCGGCCCCTCGAGTCCACACTGACCCTCTGAAGAGCTTCCCACCCAGACCCATCCCCCTGCCCTATCCATGTTTCCCATGGACGCTTTGGGGACAGTTTAGCATGGCCAATCCACCCTAACCTGCACATTTTTGGACTGTGGGAGGAAACCGGAGCACCCGGAGGAAACCCACGCAGACACGGGGAGAATGTGCAAACTCCCCACAGACGGTTGCCCGAGGCTGAAATCAAACACGGGTCCCTGGTGCTGTGAGGTGTACTAACCATTGAGCCACCGTGCCACCATATATCTGAAGCCTCCAATTTCTGCACTGTCACCTTTTCCGCTGTCATTCGTTCGGAGAGCGTATGTTGGAGGTGATGGAGATTTATGCAAGTTTTTACTGGAGCCTGATGGTGGAAAGGATGAGTTCAGAATGTGGTGTTGCAGTTTCTGAAGTGTGTGCGAACGTGTATCTGTTCGGTCTCATTACTGAAGGGTACCCTGGCCTTGTCGAGCTGCACTGGGTACGACTCAGCGGTTTTCTAGTCACTCCAACCCGGAGGTGCTATTGGGAAAGGAGTGGAACCTGATCCGGATGGACTTGTGGGGAACTTTTGGAGAACGTTGTTATTAAATTATCCATTTTGTAAGCTGAGTATTTAATGGAAAGTGTGGTAAACCGTTTTACTATAGCCTTCTGTTATTCCCCAACACAACAGACCTTGCAGAATGCAGAGTATTTTGTGTTCTTCAACTTGGCATTTCTTACTTTGCATTGACAGATATTTTGGAAAACCTGCCTCTTTTTTATTTGTGCTATTGGATAATTAAGATATTTTTCAGAAAGGTGAACTGTACAGACGTCGAGGTAGAGGGAGACGTGTGACTGCACCCACACTGTGTCCACCTGACTGTGCCTGGCAAACAAGCCAAATTGATCGGATTTGTTTCTTTTCTCTCTGTCTGCAGGTACTAAATGAAGCAGTGGGCGCCCTGATGTACCACACCATTACATTAACACGAGAGGACCTAGAGAAATTCAAAGCACTTCGAATTATTGTCAGGATTGGCAGTGGCTATGACAATGTCGACATCAAATCAGCTGCAGACTTAGGTAAGGTGGCCTACTCAGAGAGCTGAGTGATGGGGCAGAATCGAGCTGATTGCCAATCAATAACTGAGCTGTGCTGTCCTACTGGCTACATTGCACTTGTCCAGTGGCTGATGGAGACTTTGTTAGCACACAGTGCAGACTGATTTGTGCTCTTTTTGATGCTTGAAAATTGCAGGTTGTCCCAACCTGTTGTTTGTATTAGCTGTTTATTGATTTGGGTGAGAATCATTGAATAATTAAGGACAGCAAGCTTAGTTCCCTTTTGTTCCCTGTATTGCTTTCCTCTAAAACACTGTCCCTTTCGGGGCAGCACAACAGCTCAGTGGTTAGCACTGCTGACTCACAGCACCAGGGACCCTGGTTTGATTCCAGCCTCAGGTGACTGTCTGTGTGGAGTTTGCACATTCTCCCCGTCTCTGCATGGGTTTTCTCTGGGTGCTCCGGTTTCCTCCCATAGTCCAAAGATGTGCAGGTCAGGGTGGATTGGCCATGCTAAATTGCCCCATAGTTTCCAGGGAAAAGCAGGCTAGGTGGGGAGCCATGGGAAATGTAGAGTTACAGGGATGGGGTAGGGGTTTGGGTCTGGATGGGATGCTCTTTGGGGAGTCAGTGTGGACTCAATGGGCCGAATGGCCTGCTTCCACACTGTCGGGAGTACACGGCAGCTTTCTGTCACGTTCAAATATTTTAGCTGTCCATCCTGAACAGATTGGTGAGTTCCAGATCTTGTCCCACTTTTCAAAGAGTGGCTGAATGGGCATTGAGAGAAGATAAAGTTTTGAATGTACGTGTAAACTATTCTTTATGGCACTTTGAGGGAAGTCCGCTACCAACCCTGTTGCTTTGTGGAAACATTTGATGGACTGACTGAAAATGTCAGTTTGCTAAACCTATTACTGCCCCCACTGTTCACTGTCTCACTACTCCATTAGACTTAGGAGCAGAAATTAGGCCATTCAGCCCATCCAGTCTGCTCCGCCCTTCAATCATGGCTGGTAAGTTTCTCAGCCCCATTTTCCTCTTTTCAGTCCGTAACCGTTGATCCCCTTGACACTCAAGTACCTATCTGTCTCTGTCTTAAATGTACTCAATGACCTGGCCTCCACAGCCTTCTGTGGCAGTGAATTGCGTAGATTCACCGCTCTCTGGCTGAAGGAGTTCTTGTGAAGGGTCGCAGAAGAACTGACTGTGCAGCACGGGAGCAGGCCCTTCAGCCCTTCAAGCCTGACCTTGCAGCATAGCTGTGCAGAATGTTGTCAACATCTCTTTCTTTAAACTTTATTTAGTTTTGTTTTATTGTTTGCAGCTCAGTTAATATTGCTGGCAAAGTTGATCGATAGGTTTGATAGTAAGGTGAACATGAGGACTGCAGATAAAGCACAGCAGGTCAGGCAGCATCCGAGGAGCAGGAAAGTCGGCGTTTCGGGCAGGAGCCTTTCATCGGGTTTGCTAGTAAGTGTGGTCTTTTGACGGGCGTGTGGTGATAATGCTAAATGTTGTGACCCTTTGTGTTACAGGGATTGCCGTGTGCAACATTCCCTCGTCATCGGTGGAAGAGACAGCAGACTCCACACTGTGTCACATTTTAAACCTTTACAGACGATCGACATGGCTGCACCAGACTTTGCGAGAGGGGACGAGGGTGTCGAGCGTCGAGCAGATCAGAGAGGTTGCTGCAGGAGCAGCTCGGATCCGCGGGGAGACTCTGGGCATCATTGGCCTGGGTACGATGGACAGACACTGTGGTTTTGCATGAGTATCCACCCCTTTACCCCAGCAGTTTCTTATCCTTCTCTTTTTGCAAAGGCAGTCAGTTCTCCAAACTAGAAAACACAGAGGCACTCTGCAGGACAGAGCAGCGTCCGTTGAGGGGATGGACAAAGCTGTTGCTTTGAGAAATTATTTTCTGTCAGAACTGAAAGTTATCACAAGCAGCGTTGAAATTGAGAAGGCCACTTTGCCCATCCCTCCCTTCCCTCTGTCCTGGATGAGTCAAGCTTGCAAAAGGGAAGGAAATAATTTAAAGGTTTGTGTCAGATTAGAAAGAAAAATACTAAGGCATACATGAAAGATGTGTAAAATGCGTAATTTTCAATAATTTAAAGGATTGAGGAAAGAGCAAATGTGAATAGTTTGCTAAGCAGAACATGTTGCCAAAGCCTTTTGGAAGTAGCAGCCATGTTGGGGAGGTGCAGGTGTTGGACTGGGGTTGACAAAGTCACATGACACACCAGGATATCGTCCAACAGGTTTATTTGAAATCACAAGCCTTGGGAACGTCGGGTGAAGTGAGGGGCAGTGCTTCGATATCCTGGTGTCACGTGACTTCTGACCTTGAAGAAATAGGTAGCTGGGAGGAATCAGATTGTATTGCCAACCCTGTACCTGTATTTGGACCTGTCCTACCCATAGCTACTTTCTTGGTCTCCTGAGCTACTGGATGGTGGTCAGTAGTAGGAATAGTGTCCACACAAAACATTAAAGCCCAGTCTGAGCTCAGCAAATGCTGCACAGCTTAACTCAAAGCTGGTGCCACTGGTTTTGTACAAATATTTCCACACCCATTACTCTCCGGTTGCTAATTTGTTTCTCACATATGAGAGATGGAAAAAGCATCAAGTGTGACCCTTTTCTGTTGCAGGCCGTGTTGGTCAGGCAGTGGCTTTGCGGGCAAAAACGTTTGGATTTAATGTGATTTTCTATGACCCGTACCTGCCGGATGGTGTGGAGAAGTCGCTTGGGCTCCAGAGAATAAGCACCTTACAGGACCTGCTGGTTCACAGTGACTGTGTGACCCTGCACTGCAGCCTGAATGAGCACAATCACCACCTCATCAATGACTTCACCATCAAACAGGTAGAGAGGGGACAGGGTCCAGCGTATTACTGTGTTGGCACGTCACCCACAAAAACACTCCATTCAAATGCGTGCAACACCTTGGAGGCTCTCGGCCTGTTGGAATGCAAGTCCGAACCATTTTAAAACACTCAATCCACAAATTTCTGTCAATTGATTAGGATAAACATTGTGTGTAGTTTTACAGGATTTTTTTTAGGATGTGGATATCACTGTCCAGGTTGGTGGAGTAAACTCGATGGGCAGAACGGTTTAATTCTGTTCCTGCGTCTTATGAACTTATTTACCATCCCTAAAGTCCTCCTTGAATTGCTGAAAAAAAGTTTTTTTATACTTTGGTACAGTTATAGAGTCGTAGAGATGTACAGCACAGAAACAGACCCTTCAGTGCAACTCATCCATGCCGACCAGATATCCCAACCCAATCTAGTCCCATTTGCCAGCATTTGGCCCATATCCCTCTAAACCCTTCCTATTCATATACCCATCCAAATGCCTTTTAAATGTTGCAATTGTACCAGCCTCCACCACTTCCTCTGGCAGCTCATTCCGTACACACACCACCCTCAATGTGGAAAAAGTTGTCCCTTAGGTGCTTTTTAAACCTTTCTCCTCTCTCTTTAAACCCATACCCTCTAGTTTACACTCCCCCACCCCAGGGAAAAGACCTTGACACTCACTCTATCCCCACTCACCCTCATGGTTTTACAAACCTCCATACCTCAGCCTCCGACGTTGTAGGGAAAACAGCCCCAGGCTGTTCAGCCTCTCCTTGTAGCTCAAACCCTCGCAACATCCTTGTAAATGTTTTCTGAACCCTTTCAAAGTTTCACAACATTATTCCGATAGCGGGGATTGAATGACTTGCTGGGCCTCTTCAGACTGGAATCCAGGACCCCCTGATGCTGTGAGGCAACATTGCTAACCGTTGAGCCACCATGCTTCCCATTAACTGTGTTGGTGTGTGACTAGAGTCAAGCCAGATACGGAAGGCAGTTTTCCTTCCCTCATGGGCATCAGTGAGCCAAATGGCTTTTTACAACAATCCAGCAGCTCTGTAATCACGCTCTGGTGCTTATTTCCTTTTCTTTTATTCAACATAGTTCAAATCCCATCACAGCAGTTCAACTATGTTCAGAATTATTCTAGCAATATATAACCATTGTACTCCTACTTCCATCCAGTGTAGCTCTTCAATGAGCAAGTGACAAAGTATGATTTAATCGAAAACCAAAAAAAAATCTGATGCTTTCCTGTGGCTCAATCACTGCAGGCAGAAGATCCCAGGTTCTATCCCTTATCAGCACTGAGTTACTTCACCTGTGTGATGTCAGATGGCCATGATTATGTTGCTCACAGCTCCTCCTCTTGGCGTCCATATGCATCATAGACTGTCAGCGCCATCTTGCTTTTCCAAGATGGCGGCGGAGTAGGCTGCGTCAGCCGGAGCTCATCCGCTCTGTCTTTTTATTTCTCTTTTGTGTTTTTTGTTTTGTTTTCTCTCCTCTTTCTTCTCGGTGACATCCTGAACTCCCAGCCTCAGCGCGGACTTGGATTCCCAGCCCGCGTGGCAATCTTTTGGCCCGGCCTGGCCTTAGCGTGGACCTTGGGCCTTGAGGTGATTTTGGAGCAGTCTCTCTGCCTCAAAGTGAAACCCTTTGCAGGAGTCAAGGCTTGCCGCAGACTAGACGCTAGGTGTCTGTGTGGACTGGGTTGGAAGGGCTGTTGTTCTGAACTTTTTATCTCTCTCTTTTCTAACTTATTCTTACCATCTGCAGTGCTGGCCCTTTTATATCTTTATTTTTCTAATATTTTTTTCTTAAGCATTCGTACTGAAGTATCTGTACCTAGTTACCTAAGATGGCGCTGTATTGGCGACTTGTCAACATTCCACTCTACTCATGGTGAATACATGTGACAACAAAGCTAATTCTATTCAGTTCAATTCATCTCCACCATAATTATCTATTAAAACTGTGAATTGTTATATTTTATGGCGACTCTGTAGATTGTTGGAATGAGCTAATTGAATACTTAATTATTTGCCAAATCCCCAATTAAAAGTGGGATAGTTTACAAAATTGCCTAATTGTTCTAGATGACACGAGCATCACACTCTGCTGTTTGTGTGTGTAAACGAATTAACTGCTATCTCAATTTTGAGTGAAATCAATACTGTTTGGGTGGCTCCTTCTGCCAGCTCAGGTGGTAACTGTTCTGTGTCATTGAATGCATTTTGCGGTCGTTTATCATGTTATTTGATTTACTTAGCAGTAACCTGTACGTCAGAGAATCTTGCTGCCCTTTTTATAGTGCAGTACGTTTTCCAGCCTGCCCCCGTTCACTGTGCAATGAGTTGCTCCGTTTTGTGTTAACTTGGTTGATGGGACTATTTCACTGCTGTCTGCCTGTGTCGTCCTGTTGTAATGATTGTGAATCCAATTCACAGATGCGTCAGGGGGCGTTCCTGGTGAACACAGCACGAGGGGGGCTGGTGGATGAGAAAGCACTGGGCCAGGCACTGAAGGACGGACGGATACGAGGGGCAGCTCTGGATGTCCATGAATCCGAACCTTTCAGGTAGGGGGGGGCACCACACACATTGGGGGGGGGGGCACCACACACAGGGATGGTTTTGGGCATGGGTTGGTCAAGGCAGCTTGGTTTCCTTCATGTCAAGTTTTGTTTGTCGGTGGGAATTTTTATTTTGTGTGTGGTGGGGATTGGTGGTTCGGAGAGGAGCAAGATCTATTTTCTTTCTCACGATATCTTCCTGTACTGCACCTCGGCCCCTCCCCTCGCCAATGCCTGGGTGAATGGTTGAATCAGTGAAGATGACAGGACTTGGTTCCTCATCAGTGCTGCATTTTTGTCGATAGCAGTGGTTTGGAGACGGTGAGAAACACTCTGGGCGTGTGTTGTGGTCAGTGGTCCCTGCTGGGATTCCACATGCGAATTCTGCTAAAAAATAAATTACAGTTCTTTGAATGCCCTGAGCGTACACATGGCTAATAAGCATTTGTCTGCACCTTCAGGAGAGACCAAACATCAGCAAGGGGAAATACTGCATAAAAGAAAGTAAGATACAGATAGCGTCAGAGTAGTACAGGAGTGTTTCTGGACTGAGAGAATGAGATTCAGGTTTACTGTGGAACAGGACAAAGAGGAGTCCAGGGTACAAATAGTTAATTAGGGGAAGGCCAGGTCAGTGAGTTGAGAAGCGATTTGACCAAACGTTTGTCCACAAGACATGATGGAACAATAAGCTGCCTTTAAAGAGAAGATAAATTCAGGTGGAGTTGAGGTACATTCCCATGATGTTGGGGGAAGGTAGGATAGTCAAAGCCTAGGCTTCCTTGATGACCAAAAAGTGCTGGAGAGGAAAATGAAGCAGAGAGAAGGTTTCTGTGAGCACTGTGGAGAGTGTGGTGCTGGAAAAGCACAGCTGGTCAGGCAACATCCGAGGAGCAGGAGAGTCGACGTTTTGGGCAACAGCCCTTCATCAGGAATGAGGAATCGGGTATCACAAGCCTCATTATACTCTCCTGCTCCTCGGATGCTGTCTGACCTGCTGTGCTCTCTCAGTGCCACACTCTGGACTCTGATCTCCAGTCCCCACTTTCTCGTTTCTGTGAGCAATGTCAGGTTGACAGTACACACTCGAACCAGGCTGAACGGACAACATTTATAGGATCTGGGGAGGAAAGGAAAAACTGGAAGTCAAAATGGTAGACTTCCTGCAAAGGAATTCAGAAGTCTCCTGTAGGTGTGTAAATAGTGAAAGGAGGAAGGGAGCTGATTAGGGACCTGAAGAGGATTTATGCATCTCTCTCTGTCAAGGAAGAAGCTGCGACCTGAGTTATAGTAAAAGAGGAGGTTATTAATGAAGGAGGTTTGGACCCAGCTGCAGTTTGACAATACTGAGCAATGTTGAGAAAGCTCTAAAAATAATCTTTCAGTCTTTCTCGAGTAAGGACTGGAGGCAGAAAACTCGGAAAGGGATCATGCTGTAAGGATGAGTGAAATAGGGCTTGATGGGAAGCGTGAGGGCAGTAACAAATTAAAAATACTATAATGAATGCACGAAGCATTAGACAAAAGATGGATGAGCTTGAGGCTCTTTTGGAAATTGGCAGATACAATATTGTGGGGATAACTGAGACGTGGCTTCAACTGGACAGGGCCTGGGAAATGAATATTCAAGGCTACACGTGTTATCGTAAGGACAGACTGACGGGCAGAGGGGGTGGGTTGGCCTGACCTTGTTGGTAAGGGAGGATATTCAGTCCCATGCGCGGGGAGACCTAGAATCAGGGGATGTAGAGTCAGTGTGGATCGAGCTGCGAAATACTAAGGGTAAAAAGACCCTCTTGGGAGTCATCTACAGGCCCCCAAACAGTAGTCTGGATGTCGGATGTAAGTTGAATCAGGAGCTGAAATTGGCCTGTCGCAAAAATGTTATTACAGTTGTTATGGGGGATTTTAACATGCAGGTAGACTGGGAGAATCAGGATGGTATTGGACCTCAAGAAAGAGACTTTGTGGAGTTCCTCAGAGATGGATTCTTAGAGCAGCTGGTGCTGGAGCCAACCAGGGAGAAGGCAATTCTGGATCTGGTATTGTGCAACCAATCAGAGTTGGTCAGAGACCTCGAAGTGAAGGAGCCATTGGGAAGTAGTGACCATAATACAATAAGCTTCAATCTGCAATTTGAGAGGGAGAGGGTACAGTCTGAAGTGACAATATTTCTGTTGAATAAAGGGAACTATGGAGCTATGAGGGAGGAGCTGGCCAAAGTTCAATGGTGCAATACCTTAGCAGGGATGACAGTGGAGGAACAATGGCAGATATTTCTGTGTATAATGCAGAAGATGCAGGATCCGTTCATTCCAATATTGAAGAAAGATCCCATGAGGAGGCAGGGGTGACCGTGGCTGACTA
>NC_057723.1:80841437-80887886 GCF_004010195.1 Chiloscyllium plagiosum
CTGAAAGACTGGAGCGATTGGGCTTGTATACCCTTGAGTTTAGAAGGCTGAGAAGGGATCTGATTATTAAAGGATTGGACACTCTGGAGGCAGGAAACATGTTTCCGCTGATGGGTGAGTACCGAACCTGAGGACACAGCTTAAAAATACGGGGTAGAGCATTTAGGACAGAGATGAGGAGAAACTTGTTCACCCAGAGAGTGGTGGCTGTGTGGAATGCTCTGCCCCAGAGGGCAGTGGAGGCCCAGTCTCTGGATTCATTTAAGAAAGAGTTGGATAGAGCTCTCAAGGATAGTGGAATCAATGGTTATGGAGATAAAGCAGGAACAGGATACTGATTAAGGATGATCAGCCGTGATCATATTGAATGGTGGTGCAGGCTCGAAGGGCAGAATGACCTACTCCTGCACCTAATGTCTATTGTCTAATTGCACTTTGCATCCTTGTTCAAACCATCTGTAAGCCAGTTAGTGGTAGGAAAACATTTATGAGTGCAGGCTCGAAGGGCTGAATGGCCTACTCCTGCACCTAATGTCTATTGTCTAATTGCACTTCGCATCCTTGTTCAAACCATCTGTAAGCCAGTTAGTGGTAGGAAAACATTTATGAGCAAGAATCTGAAAAGCAATTATATAGTGACTCGGATAAATGTGAGTGAATTGAGGAAAGCTAGTAAAGACTTGTTCAAGGCAAGGCATGCTTAATTAACTGGGTGGAGTCTTTTTGCTGGGGGTAAGAGGGCTGATGGGGGTAATGTAGTTGATGTGGTGAATGTGGAAGGGTTTATTAGGAAACTCAAAGCCTGTGAATGGAATGGAAAGTGACACCATGATTACAAGATTGGTTGAGGGTCAGGAGCAAGTTGTGGAGAATGGGTTGTCTTATCAGTCTGGAACAAGTACACAGTCTGGTTGGCGCTAAGAGCCCACCATTGCTTGATATGTTTTAATGACAGACTTGGTTGTGCAGGAGACAGTGTCTAAATATACAGAGGGTGCTAACCTTGGAAGTACTGTCAACTGAGGGGAGAATATTGATGGTCGTCCAAAGGAACTTTGTTGAAATAGGTGGGTGTGTGAGAGGTGAGACCCAGGAAGTGTGAAGTGATGCATCTTGGAAAGTAAAGGAAAGGCAATAGAAAAATAAAGATACAGATCCATAAAGAGTGCAGGTGCAGAGGGACAGGGGGGTATTTGTGCATGATTTGTGGGAGATGGTAGGGCAGGTTGTGAAAATGGTTAAATGCCCTAGGAGCTCCAGCGCTTTCTAAATAGGAGCGGCAGTACGAAAGTGAGGAGATTCCATAGAACTGTTCAAAATCTCAGAAACTGGAGAGGGAACCAGAGCTTACTGAATGAGGGTGAAGAACCAATGGCAGTATTGGATAAAGCTTTTTTAATGCAGCAAGTGATTAAAGTCTGCAGTACAGTGCCCGTGAGGCAGATCCGAGTGGGAGTTGAAGAATTATCTAGAAAGAGAAAATGAGTACGGCCTCTGGGAAAAGCTAGTGGAATGGGACTCAGAGAATAACCCTCGGAGAGGATTGGCACAAATGCTAACGATTGGCTAGCTTCCTCCAGTGCTGCAATCCCGAAAGGGAGGGAAGCAAATTTTGTCCGGGTTTAGACACTTGTTAAGACCAGAAATGTATATTTGAAATTAGCGATCTATTAACCACAGCCATCACTGAGAGAGCAGATCACAGGCCTGTGTTAACCATGTTCTTCTGCGATAAAGCTGTGTACTTGTCTGCGGTGTGAAATTGTGGCATGGTTGAATTGAAGGGGGAAGTTTTGGAAATCGAAAGCAAGTCTGTGCATTGCTGGGGAAAAAAAAAGTGTAGCTGTCTGTACCTGAAAAACACCGCCTTTTTAGTTTCTCCGTCCCTTTTCGGAGTTAGTTTTTCCCGTGTTTTTAAATGTTGTGTTCTTGCTTTTAGTTTTAGTCAGGGACCCCTGAAGGATGCACCAAACCTTATCTGCACCCCACACACAGCCTGGTACAGCGAACAGGCTTCCATTGAAGTGCGGGAGGAGGCAGCTCGAGAGATCCGCAGAGCTATCACAGGTACCGGATTTCAAAGCTTCACAATGTCGAATGAACGAATCCACTAATGCCTTCAGAAGGCATAAAGGAGGGACACGGGAGGAGAGGTAGGACTGTGAACTGGTAGTAGAGCTGTACAGCATGGAAACATGGTCCAACCCGTCCATGCCGACCAGATATCCCAAATTCATCTCGTCCCACCTGCCAGCACCCAGCCCATATCCCTCCAAACCCTCCCTATTCATATACCCATCCAAATGCCTCTTAAATGTTGCAATTGTACCAGCCTCCACCACATCCTCTGGCAGCTCATTCCATACACATACTACCCTCTGCATGAAAAAGTTGCCCCTTTGGTCCCTTGTATATCTTCCCCCTCACCCTAAACCAATGCCCTCTAGTTCTGGACTCTCCCACCCTGGGGAAAAGACCTTGTCTATTTACCCTATGCACCTCATGATTTTATGAATCTCTATAAGGTCACCCCTCAGCCTCCGACACTCCGGGGAAAACAGCCCCAGCCTGTTCAGCCTCTCCCTGTAGCTCCAACCCTCTGACTCCAACAACATCTTTTCTGAACCCTTTCAAGTTTCACAACATCTTTCCTGTAGCAGGGAGACCAGAACTGAAAGCAGTTTTCCAAAAGTGGCCGAACCAATCTCCTGTACAGCCTCAATATGAACGACAAGACTATTTAAATGATCACTCTTTGAGCACTGTTGAGAACTCGGTACGATTAATTACTCTCGGTGTAGACAATTATGTTGAGCTGTTCCTCTGCTGTTTTCCAACAATGTACTCTCCTGCCACAAGAGGGGAGTGTTGCACTTTTTCTATCTGTTTGGAAATTGTAATTAAAACCGTCCTGAAATCGAAATAGAGGTGCAGCTCAAGCTTTGCTGGAAGTCCACTCTTCCAGGTAGCATTGGAGGACAGTGATGATCTTCCCTTTCCTGCTAGTTTGCTGTTTTGAAGTGATCCGTTTCGTCAGCAATCTTTAAATCAAAGCCTGCTACATTTAGTAGTTAACAATTCTAAATGAAATTCCTCTGGCCCTTTGAAAGGTGTCAAAGTACAGATCGGTTAGCCGTGTAAATTTGGAAGTTTGGGGTGGCATGGTGGCTCAGTGGTGAGCACTGCTGCCTCACAGCACCAGGGACCTGGGTTCGATTCCACCCTCAGGCAACTGTCTGTGTGGAGTTTGCACATTCTCCCCGTGTCTGTGTGGGTTCCCTTTGGATGCTCCGGTTTCCTCCCGCAGTCCAAAGATGTGCAGGTTAGGGTGGATCAAGTTAGGGGTAGAGGGGAGTGTGTCTCCCACTGACAGTGCCTCGGACTGTTGACGGGCTGCAGTGTGATGCACGTCTTAGCTGCTCCTGTGACCTTCACTGTGTCCCTTTACTTCTCTACAGGCCGCATTCCGGACACCTTAAAAAACTGTGTGAACAAAGAGTATTTGGCAGCAGCTGCTCAGTGGACTAGCATTGACCCGGTGGCTGTACATCCCGAGCTGAATGGGGCTGCTTACAGGTAGGATAGAAACTCGGCGTGGATTTGTGATGAGCATGTGCTCACTGCTCTGAAGTGCAGACCTGATCTGCTGTGTCTTCATCCGAGTGCACAGTGACCACAGTGTGCAGCCTGAGTAATCTATTTCGGTCATCCATGCAATTAATCATAGAGATGTACAGCACGGAAACAGACCATTCGGTCCAACTCGTCCGTGCTGACGAGATATCCCAACTCAATCTAGTCCCATTTGTCAGCACCCAGCCCATATCCCTCCAAACCCTTCCTACTCATAAACCCATCCAGATGCCTTTTAAATGTTGCAATTGTATCAGCCTCCACTACTTCCTCTGGCAGCTCATTCCACACATACACCACCCTCTCTATGAAAAGGTTGTCCCTTGGATCTGTTTTGTATCTTTCCCCCCTCACCCTAAACTTATGCCCTCTAGCTCTGGACTCCCTCAACCCAGGGAAAAGACCTTGTCCATTTACCCTATCCATGCCCCTTGTGATTTTATAAACCTCTATCAATAGCAAAGAGTTGGCTGAATGATTTATCAAACGTGGATTTAGGGAGCAAGTCCTGCTCTACTCTCCCCATTTTGCACATTGTACAACTGCAGATCATGTTACAGTGGTGCAGCCCTTCGCCTTGGGTATTAGGAAAGGGGCTGTGTTTATCCCAGGACATTTGTGCTAAGTGTCATGAAAACTGAGAAATAAAACCAGTGACATATGAACCTCAGTTCAGCATTTCCTTGCAATATTGTTATACTGACAGTGTTAAAGATTTATTTCTGGATCAGTCTGTTGACCCCAGCGCTGAGTTACATGGGAGAAGGAATAACCCTCGCTTCTGGTCCACCATTTGGTGAGTTGGTGGTTGACCTATTCATCTGCCTTTGGCCCATATCCCAGAATATCTTTTGCGCAACTGGAATTAGTTGATCTCTGAATGAACAGTTGATGTGGAACCATGCTGCTGAGTTTCTGTATAACTCCTGGTGTGTAGAAGTGTTTTCTGCTTTTGCTACTGAAATGCCTGGCTGTAACTCTTATACTGTACCCTCCATCCTGGACTCCTGAATCAGTTATCTCTATTTACCATGTCTGTTCTCTGTTATGTCTCAAACTTTGACTAGGTCGCGACTTAACCCCTTCTGAGTTCAACTAGAATCTGTACAATCTCCCCTTGTCATTTAACCCTTAGAATCCAGCGGTCATTCTGGTCAACTTACAGTGTGCCATCTCCAAGATGTACGTTCTGTGAGAGAATCCGAGTGCAGGAGCTGGGGGTGTCAAGGTCCAGTCCCTGAGCCGAGGGTCTGGAGGTGGAGGATTGGTGTGGGGGGTTGGGGGGAGGGGGAGGGGGTGCTATTGTCTGTGCACTTACGGCCAAGTCTGAGTGACGGGAAATGGAGAGCTGCTTTTTGTTTTGCCTTGGGAGATTCTGTGTGCAGAGGGAGGCTGCAAGGATGGGGAAGGGAGATAGCCATTGGAATGACCAGTGGGAGGGGGAGGCTGGGAGTGAGAGGAGAGTTTGAAGGTGAGTGTCCATGGAAGTGAGGAGGTTGGTGCTCAAGACGGACTGCACGGGAGGAGGGGAGAGTAAGAGGCCACAGAAAACTAGAACATAGAACATTACAGCTCAGTACAGGCCCTTCAGCCCTCGATGTTACACTGACCCGAGAAACCAATCTGAAGCCCATCTAACCTACGCTATTCCATTCTCGTCCATATGTTTATCCAATGACCATTTAAATGCTCTTAATGTTGGTGAGTCCACTGCTGTCACAGCAGGGCATTCCACGCCCCTACTACTCTGAGTAAAGAAACTACCTCTGACATCTGTCCTATATCTATCACCCCTCAATTTAAAGCTATGGCCCCTCATGCTAGCCATCACCACCTGAGGAAAAAAGGCTCTCACTGTCCACCCTATCTAACCCTTTGATTATCTTGTGCGCCTCTATTAAGTCACATCTCAACCTTCTCTCTAATGGAAACAGCCACAATTCCCACAGCCTTTCCTCACAAGACCCCCTCCATACCAGGCAACATCCTGGTAAACCTCCTCTGAACCCTTTCCAAAGCTTCCACATCGTTCCTGAAATGCAGTGACCAGAACTGTACACAATATTCCAACTGTGGCCACACCAGAATTTTGTACAGGTGCAACATGACCTCGTGGCTCCAAAACTCAATCCCTCTACCACTAAAAGCTGACACACAGTATGCCTTCTTAACAACACTATCAACATGGGTGGCAACTTTCAGGGATCTATGTACATAGACTCCAAGGTCTCTGTTCATCCACACTAACAAGAATCTTACCATTAGCTCAGTACACTGCATTCCTGTTACTCCCTCCAAAGTGAATCGTCTCACACTTTTCCGCATTAAACTCCATTTGCCACCTGTCAGCCCAGCCCTGCAGCTGATCTATGTCCCTCTGTAACCTGCAACATCTTTCGGCACTGTCCACAACTGCACTGACCTTAGTGTCATCTGCAAATTTAGTAACCCATCCTTTCTATGCCCTCATCTAGGTCATTTATAAAAATGACAAACAGCAGTGGACCCAAAACGGATCCTTGTGGGACACCACTAGTAACTGAACTCCAGGATGAACGTTTCCCATCAACCACCACCCTCTGTCTTCTTTCTGATCCAAACCGCTAAATTACCCTCAACCCTATGCCTCTGTTTTATGTGCAATAGCCTACCGTGGGGAACCTTATCAAAACCTTACTGAAATCCATGTACACCACATCATTTGCTTTACCCTCATCCATCTGTTTGGTCACCACCTCAAAGAACTCAATAAGGTTTGTGAGGCACGACCTACTCTTCACAAAACCATGTTGACTATCTGTAATCAATTTCTTTCTTTCTAGATGATTAGAAATCCTATCTCTTATAATCCTTTCTAAAACTTTGTCACAACCAAAGTAAGGCTCATTGATCTGTAATTTCCAGGGTTGTCTCTACTCTCCTTTTTGAACAAGGGAACATTTGCTATCCTCCAGTCTTCTGGCACTGTTCCTGTAGACAATGACGGCATAAAGATCAAAGCCAAAGGCTCGGCAATCTCCTCCCTGGCTTCCCAGAGAATCCTAGGGTAAATCCCATCTGGCCCGGGGATTTATCTATTTTCACACTTCCCAGAATTGCTAACAGCTACAGCTTCCAGCTCAGCGAGCAAATCTACATCCAGAACCTCAACCTGAGCTACAAATCTTCTCAAAACCCGCTACCTCCTCCTCATGAACCTCAATCCCATCTAATTGTCTGTATTTCTGTACTCTCCTTGACAACATTGTCTGTTTCCTGTGTGAATACTGACGAAAAATATTCATTTAGTACCTCGCCTATCTCTTCAGACTCCATGCACAACTTCCCAATACTGTCCTTGACTAATCTTATCCTAGTCATTCTTTTATTCCTGACATACCTATAGAAAGCTTTAGGGTTTTCCTTGATCTTACCTGCCAAGGACTTCTCATGTCCCCTCCTGGCTCTTCTTAGTTCTTTCTTTAGGTCCAACTTGGGATACTTGTAGAGGGAAAAGATGTCCCAGAAGCCTCTGCAGTCTGTTCAGTTTTTAAATGGAGAATTTACCGACCCGACATCCCCCTGGTTTCCACACTCGCCGGTTCTGCTGCAGAAAACTATTTCAAATCTGTCATTAAAGGAACTCAGCTAAGGGCTGGGAAACTTTAAATCACTGAGGTAATTAATTACTTGCAAACAATTGTGGTGTCTCTAACTTGAGGCTGCGTATGTTCAGGAGATATTCTGTGGGGAAGATTGTAATGGATGCTCTTGTAGTTAACACTGTCTGTTGGGGATAGGAAAGAAATGTGTAATTGAAGACTCACTTGTATCGACCCAAATTGACGAAAATGACCCCCCACAAAACCTCAAGTTATTGACTCTTTACTCGTGAGCTCACAGGGAGAGACAAGTCGACCTAATGATCACAAGTCACTCCGACGGGACACAGAGTTGTGTGGTTATATACGTTACAATCATTTAACAATTAGCAAACCGTTAATTGGAGTATAATGAGCAAGTGGGCACTCCGCTCAGTCATTAGCCCCAGTCATGTGGCATCTGGCCAAGGCTGGTTAGTAGTTGATAAGTAAATGTCAGTATAACAACAGATTCTTGTAAAAGAAGAACATTCCCATTCTAGGAAAGAGTTCACTATCAGATGCTCGTACAGCTGCAAGGTCAGCTTCCACACTGAGCCTGGAAACATACAAGCAGACACTAACTAATATGAAAATTAAAATGGATTCCAGGCTTCTAATATGTGACAAGATGGCTGCTTTGATTATGACAAATCTCTCACACTGTGTCAATTATTAAATTTAACTCAAGACTGAGATTTGAGATGCAGTTTAAGAAAAAGCTAGGCAAACTGACCTTGTCCCGTTGGCCTGCGTTTGGCGCCTATCCCTCTAAACCTTTTCTATTCATGCACCTGTCCTCATGTCATAATTGTACCAGCCTCCACCACTTCCTCTGACAGCTTGTTCCATTTCTGTTCGCCGAGCTGGGAATTTGTGTTGCAGACGTTTCGTCCCCTGTCTAGGTGACATCCTCAGTGCTTAGGAGCCTGGACACCTAGACAGGGGACGAAACGTCTGCAACACAAATTCCCAGCTCAGCGACCAGAACCACAGCAACGGGCACCCGAGCTACAAATCTTCTCACAAAGTTCGTTCCACTAATGTACCACCCTCTATGTGAAAAAGTTGCCCCTAAAGTCCCTTCTAAATCTTTCCCCTCTCACCTTAAACATATGCGCTGTAATTTTGGACTCCCCTACCCTGGGGGAAAAGACCTTGTCTATTCACCCTATCCAAGCTCTATAAGGTCACCCCTCAGTCTCCTGTGTTCCAGGGTCAGAAGTCCCAGCCTATCCCGCCTCTCCTTATAACTCAAGTCCTCCAGTCTCAGTGGCACCCTTGTAAATCTTTGCTGCCCTCTTTCCAGTTTAATTGCATTCTACTTAGAGTAGCGTGACCAGAATCGAATGCAGTATTTCCAAAAAGGCCTCACCAATGTGCTATACAACGTAGCATCCTAACTCCTGCATTCTGACCGATGATGGCAAGGATGCCAAACCCTGTGTGTTCACCTCCCTGTCTACCTGCGTCTCCGGTGTCAAGGAACTTTGTGTTTGAGTGCCATGGTTTTGTTGCTGAGCTTAGCTCCCCTGTGCTCGGGACGGATTGCTGACAGTTCTTTGTCTGGTTACAGGTTTCCGAGTGGAGTGGTCGGGGTAACAGCGACAGGCATCTCGGCTGCTGCTGTCGAAGGAATCGTCACAGGCGCCATCCCAATGCAGCACGGGATACCTTCAGTAGCCCACCCTTCACACACACCATCCCCCAGCCAGACATCCAAATCAGAACCTGACAGAGATATCCCAGCTGACCAATAGCAGCTCTCAAGAAGAAAAGAAATGGCATTCCTCACCTTTTGACCTTTAACCTTCCGCCAGGAAGTTGCCCTGAAGTTCACAGCAAAAAAAAAACTGGGACTGCAAAGTGTAGTTTGTGCAGTTAAACAGAAAGTGTGGAGGCTTTACCACATTTCCAATTGACGTATGTAATTCTGTGACTTTGTATGAAAAGGAAAAAAACGAAACCTTGTAGTACCTCAAGTCAGCCATGAATGTACTCTGTCTGTGTACAGTTTTGTAGAAACCACAAATTTGTTTAGCTGTGAATATACTTTTTAAAAAAAAAAGTGAAAATATACAGGACTTCCTACTTTTGCATACGGAGATGCTTTGTCAGTGCACAAGATTCTCAGGCGAAAACTAATAACTTCATGATTTTATTGTCTTAGTTCTCTTGGTGATTTGCCAAGTCCCTTCAGTGTCTGTGTTCACAGTGGCTGTAGCGGTTGAGGGAGACCCACTGGGCTAACGTCAGTTCTCCCAGTTACAAAACCCCATGAAAACTGCAGTGCATCGACGGACCCTGGTCTTCTTTCCAACTTCGCTCCCTCCCACTGCCCTCTCCATTGTCCAACCCCCCCATGAGAGCAAATCCCCAGCTGTGTATAATGCTTCTTGGTCTGTTCATAGTTCAGGAGAAAGTGAGGACTGCAGATGCTGGATATCAGAACTGAAAATGTGTTGCTGGAAAAGTGCAGCAGGTCAGGCAGCATCCAAGGAGCAGGAGAATCGACGGTTCGGGCTCATGCTGAAGAAGGGCTCATGCCCGAAACGTCGATTCTCCTGCTCCTTGGATGCTGCCTGACCTGCTGCACTTTTCTAGCAACACATGTTCATAGTTCAACTTGACTCACTCGGACAAGTTGGCATCTCCCTGTCCTTGCTTTGATGAAGATGAGGACAGATGTGCAGTCTGATTCCACCCGCCGCCCCCCCCCCGCCCATTAAATAGTCCTGCCAATTTACTTACACCTTGCTATTCCTCCCCATCTCGCTCCCTCTCCCCCACTCCCTGCCCCCCTCCCCCCAAAACGAAACGCAATGACTCGGGATTAGAAATGGGTTTTATTTAATAACCAGCACGTGAGCTTCTGTTTGGCTTATTGCATGGAGCACTGTGTGGGGATTAGGGGACTGGAAATGAGAGGTTGGATTTTATTTTTGTCTGCTTTATCCCTCAGTTTAGGAAAAAGAACAGTTTGTTGAAACGCTGTATTCTGAATCTGTGTGTAGGCAATCCTAAAGTAGCATCAGGTGTACCTGAAGGGACTTGAAATGACCGTACTATCTTCACAGCGTGGATTTTCACGGAACACCTTTTTAACATTAAAGGATTAAGAAACAAAAAAAACCAAGGTTATTTCTTTTTCTTCTGTTTTAGAATGAGCATTTATAATGTCAGTTGTAATGTGAAGTAGATCACAGATTAGGAATTCAATCTCCTGAATCCCTCTCTTGCGTTGTTACGGCCATCGATACTGAGTGCCAGCATCTGATTGCTGAAGATAGTTTTATGCTTTCCCTCTTCACTCACATCCCTCTGCTCCTTGATCAGTTTCCTTTTTTGTTAGAAACAATCATGTTTGTGGCTGTAATCATTGGTATGAAATATTTTAATAAAACCAACAGCAAAAAGACAAACCTGGAGCCAACCTTCCAAGCGGTTACTGTCTGTTTCATTGTGTGAAGCTCGTGGTAATTTTCGTTGTGGTCTGTGGATGAGTTGTGTCCCTTGATCAAACCACAACCTCAGCAGCATTATGTCATGTTCCAATTGGTTTGATTCACTCCACGTGGCACTGGCAAACAGCAGAAAACGCGGCAAAGGTAATACCCATGAGGGTGTCTCCTCTACAATCCTGGGTCCCGAGCTAAATGGGGTCCCGAGCCAAACTGTTCCAGTAAAACTCCCTTGATCAGAAACTTAACTGGACTGGACACCGATACTGCAGTTTCAAAAACAGGTCAGAGATCGGGAATGCTGCGGTGACTGGGGATGAAAAACCCGAAAGAGGCTGTAAATAAAAGCATAAATTTGGTGGGAAAACTCAGCATTACGTGTGGAGAAAAATTCAAGTTAATGTTCCAGGTGCAAGTCTGAGGATTGCATCTGCGCAGTCTTGCGTTCTGAGGAAGGGTCACTGGACCCGATACGTTAACTCTGATTTCTCTCCACAGATGGTGCCGGACCTGCTGAGCTTTTCCAGTAATCTCGGTTTTTGATCTTCTTGTGATTAACTTGCCTTCTGGAGACAAGTTGAAAGTGGGGATGGAACGTTGTCCGTTTGCTAGGTTGAGCGCACCTCCAACAGTACTCCCAAAGCTTGGCACCACACCCGCTCCCTCGATCTCTGACACTCAATAGCAGCACCGAGGTGGCATCTATAAGATGCACTGTAAAAACTCATCAAAGCTTAGTTAGCACTTTCTGAACCCACTGAGGTGCAAGTGATACATGGGAACACTGCTGTCACAAGTAATGTCATAGATTCCCTACAGTATGGAAACAGGCCATTCAGCCCAACAAGTCCACACTGACCCTCTGAAGAGTAACCCATCCCCCTACATTTACCCCTGACTAATGCACCTAACCTACAAATGCTGTTGGCAATTTAGCATAGTCAATTTACCTGTCCTGCCCATCTTCAGACTGTGGCAGGAAACTGGAGCCACAGACACAGGGAGAATGTGCAAACTCCACACGGACAGTCGCCAAGGCTGGAATCGAACCCGGGTCCCTGGCGCTGTGAGGCAGCAATGCTAACCACTGAGCCACCATTCAAGACCATCACAATCCTGACTTGGAAATTCCTTCAGTGTCAGTGGGTCAAAATCCTGTAATTCCCTCCTCGGCAGCATTGTGGGTGTATCTATAGAATATGTTTGAAAAGGTAGCTCATCACCATCCGAAGGGCAGCTGGGGACGGGTGTTAAATGCTGGTCCAGCTACGGAAGCTCAAGTCCTCGCAGTGAATTTTTTTTAAAAAATGGGCTATCCATGGAAAATTAATCAGAAGGTTGTATCCACAGATTAAGGGAAGATAGTGAGGACTGCAGAGGCAGAGTGGAGCTGGAAAAATACACAGCAGGACTGATGAAAGGTTCTGACCTGAAACATCCATTCCCCTGCTCCTCCAATGCTGCTTGACCTCCTGTGCTCTTTCCAGCTCCACACTTTATCCACAAAAACAGGACAAATCCATTTGGTGGCAATCAGCTACCCGTCAGTCTGCTATTGATCATTAACAAAGGAAAAGGTTCACCTTTTGGGCTTTGACAGGATCACCTGACCCTGGGCCTCATAAATTCTGTGTCTAAATGTGGCTGCAAGAGCTACATTCCGGAGGTGAGATGGGAGTCCCCTGCCTCTGATTTCAACGCAAGCGAGTGTGGCGTCAAAATATCCCGGCAAAAACAAAGCCAGCGTGAATCAGGAAACCTCGTCACTGTTTGGAGTCATCCATCGCACAAAGAAGCCAGCTCATCCTATCGGAAAGATGTTGTGAAACCTGAAAGGGTTCAGAAAAGATTTACAAGGATGTTGCCAGGGTTGGAGGATCTGAGATAAAGGGAGAGGCTGTACAGGCTGGGGCTGTTTTCCCTGGAACGTAGGAGGCTGAGGGGTGACCTTCTAGAGGTTTATAAAATCAGGTGGGGCATGGATAGGATAAATAGACAAAGTCTTTTCCCTGGGGTGGGGGAGTCCAGAACTAGAGGGCATAGGTTTAGGGTGAGGGGGGAAAGATATAAAAGACACCTAAGGGGCAACGTTTTCACACAGAGGGTGGTGCGTGTATGGAATGAGCTGCCAGAGGAAGTGGTGGAGGCTGGTACAATTGCGACATTAAGAGGCATTTGGATGGGTATATGAATAGGAAGGGTTTGGAGGGATATGCGCCGGGTGCTGGCAGGTGGGATTAGATTGGGTTGGGATATCTGGTCAGCGTGGACAGGTTGGACTGAAGGGTCTGTTTCCGTGCTGTACATCTCTATGACTCTATGACTATTAGAGGTTAATCATCTCAGCCCCAGGACATCATGGAGACATTCAGTAGTGATGCCCCTCTTCAGTAGGGGACATCACCACAAGTACTCTCTGTAATTGTAATCAACCTGCTGAGAGATGCTTATACACAGGCCTGGGCAAGGGGGAGGGCACTTAAACACGGGCCTTCTGGCTCAGAGGTGTGGACGCCACCAAGTACCTTAGGGTGATCTCAGCCCAAATAACTAGAGCTGTGACATCAATGGCCTTTCCTCCAACATGAGTGGGGCCATCTTGCTGAATGCACTATTCTGCCCCATTCTCAGATGCTGAAGCACTCCATACCCCTGTGTAGCAAGAACTGAGCAACATTTAAGCTTTGACTGCCAAACATGATGTGCATGTGTCCTGTAATGACCATCTCCCTTACTTCCTGACTCCCCAACATCTGTTTACCAGCTAACATCATAGAATCCCTACACTATGGAAGCAGACCATTTGGCCCATTGAGTCTACACCAGCCCTCCGAAGAGCATCCCACCCAGACCCACTCCCCTACCCTATCCCTGTAACTCTGCATTTCCCTTGGCTAATCCTGTACATCTTTGGACTGTGGAAGGAAACCCACGCAGATACAGGGAGAACATGAAAACTCCACATAGACTGTCACCTGAGGGTGGAATTGAACCTGGGTCCCTAGCGCTGTGAGGTAGTGGTGCTAACCACTGAGCCATTGTACTGCCCTATTTTAAAGGAGCCCTTTCTCCATCCCATCAACTTCCTTTTTTCCAATCTGAAGACTTGAGCAGGAATTTGTACACCGATGTAAAAAAAAAGCAAGCTCAATAAAGTCTTGGGTTCCACTTCATGGTGCGAACGCTCAAAATGTTAATAGATGCTGAAAAGCTAGCAACACAGTAACTGACCCAGGGGAACTTAAGGGGAACTCGAGAAAATTCCTCTCTCACTCCATAAGGCAATCAAACAAGCTGCCAGAGATTTGTGCCACATCACCACGTGACCTTAATTGACCCACACAGCTTGGCAATGTGTTCCACCACACATATATGAAATGGCTTCTTAAAGGGCTCATGGTACCTTCACTTACCACTCAGCAAGTGCCCTCTGATGGTTGGCTTCTCTGGTTTTAGCCTTTAACCTGTGTGTTTTAGACATGCAATCTTGTGTTCTTCCAAAATATCCAAATCTACATCGAATCTGTACAACTTAAAATAAAATCATTCATCGCTGATTGTTTTTGCAAAGTGACTGACCCAAACTCGCTTAGGTAATTCCACTGTTGATCTGAGGGGTGAGGTTAGGTGTCCACAGAATTGGGTTGGGTTGAGTGAATGTATGTGCATAGTCCACGTGCCCAAGATAGCAAGTTCCTCTACTCGTTGCCTTTTTAAAAGTTATTGCAAAGACCCAGGACGGCCTTCACTGAATTGCCAAATCATTACTATGTGGTGGTTGTTTTAGAAGCTCAATCTGTTGCTGTAAACAGAAACTTATGACCCAACCCAACCTAGAGGGTCATAGGTTTAAGGTGAGATGGGAAAATATAAAAAGGACCTAAGGGTTAACATTTTCATGCAGAGGTGGTACGTGTATGGAATGAGCTGCCAGAGGAAGTGGTGGAGGCTAATACAATTGCAACATTTAAAGGGCATCAGGATGAATAGGAAGGGTTTAGAGGGATATGGGCCAAATGCTGGCAAATGGGGCTAGATTAGGTTTGGATATCTGGTCGGTATGGACGAGTTGGACTGAAGGGTCTGTTTCCTTGATGTGAAGCTCTTGGATTCTATACTTATCCTGATGATTTATATTTGAGGAACCCAAAATGATATATTTGTGACAAAAATGAAGCATTTAGCAACTGTGTGAGGCAGAATTACTCCTATTGCTTTGGCTTCCCATCCCCTGACTCCCCATCCTCTTTATCTGCAGCTCCCTTTACCCCCATCCCCATGTCCTGAAGAAGGGTTACACCTGAAATGTTGACTTCTCCACCTCCTGATGCTGCCTGGATTGCTGTGGTCTTCCAGCCTTCTACCTGTCTTCTCTGTTGGATTCAGGAACATTTGAAAAGTTGGTGGGGTTTTTTGTAGTGCTGGCTTGTTTTATTCATGGCAAGAATTGCGCAATTTCATTATCTTTGTCAGAACATGATAGTGGGCAATGGACTGATGGTCCAGACAAGACCCCCTCAAAATATTTTAAGAAGGTGGTCTAGACCCTAACTTTTCCTTATTTTAAAGGTAGATGTGAAATCTGTGTTCCTGATGCAATAGGGCTTAACTACTTGACATTAAGCAGAACATAATTTATTTCAAAACTGTAATTAAAATAGAAACAAAGAAAGATGAATTTAGAATAACAACTCTATTGGAAAACTTAACCGAATAACAGAAATAGTGCCTATTACTAATTAACTGTTCCAATATAGTAATATCCCATGGACACACCCTTTGGCAAAAAGGCACATTCAGACACAAATTCTCACATGCAGTTCTCCAATCCAGGAGGAAAAGCTATCAAGAGAAAATTCAGAGAGAGTAGCAGCCAGGAGACATTCACTGAAGCTTCTAACTCTGTCGAGACCCCAACAGCTTCTGATGTTACAGAGAAACCAAAACCCAGAGATCCTGATCTGTGAGAGCTGGCCTCACCAATTCAGGCTGTTAAACAAAACCCAACACTTCCCAAACTGTTTAGGCGCTGGCTCGGTGCCTCTCATTCAATCTCTCTCTTAAAAGAAACCAGGACAAAATAAACTTATTAAAGCCACAGCATCTTTCACAATAAAGAGAGGTTGTGTTCACCAAAATAGTAAAATGTGAAGGAATTAAACCCATCTTGTCAGTACCAGCTTACTGGCAGGTGCTCACTCAACACGAGAGTGTCAGCCTATGAAGTGAACCCTTGGTGTATGCACCAAATAGAGAGATGTAAATGTGATTAAAAACATACACTGGGACTCAGTTATGACTAGACTTGTTGAATACCTTCCACCACAGTGTGTACGAAGTGGCAAACTCCTTTTGAATAACAGGGTGAACGTGAGGACTGCAGATCAGAGTCAAGATCAAAGTGTTGCTGGAAAAGCACAGTAGGCCAGGGAGCATCCGAGGAGCAGGAAAATCGACGTTTCGGGCAAAAAATGTCGACATTTCGGGCAAAAGACCTTCATCAGGAATGAGGCTGGGAGCCACAGGGGTGGAAAGATAAATGGGGGGGGCTGGGGGGAAGGTATCTGAGAGTGCAATGGAGGTGGGGATGAAGGTGATAGGTCAGAGAGGAGGGTGGAGCGGATAAATGGTAAGGGAGATTGGCCGGTAGGACAAGTCATGGGGACAGTGCTGAGCTGGAAGGTTGGAACTGGGGTGAGGTGGGGGAAGGGGAAATGAGGAAACTGGTGAAGTCCACATTGATGCCCTGGGGTTGAAGTGTTCCAAGGCGGAAATTGAGGTGTTCTCCCTCCAGGCATCGGGTGGTGAGGGAGTGGCGCTGGAGGAGGCCCAGGACCTGCATGTCCTCGGCAGAGCGGGAGGGGTAGTTGAAATGTTGGGCCACAGGGCGGTGGGGTTGATTGGTGCGGGTGTCCCGGAGATGTTCCCTATGATGAGGGAGTCATGGAGGGAATGGTCTTTGCGGAAAGTGAAAATGGGTGGGGAGGGAAATATATCCCTGGTGGTGGGGTCTGTTTGGAGGTGGCGGAAATGTCGGCGGATGATGCGGTTTATGTGGAGGTTGGTGGGATGGAAGGTGAAGGGGGTTATGTCCTTGTTACGGTTGCTTTTGGATAACAGCCACCTATGTGACACAAACACTTTGAAACCGCGAAGACCATCAGAAAGTTTCCGTCACATCCAGGGAGCCAAATTGTTTTACTCTCTGCTGATGACAGTATTGAAGTGCTTGAAGGTTCATATTTAGTGAGTTACCAATTTGCAAAGTCAGGAAAAGCTCACACCAAGGTAGAGGGACTTTTATTACCTGCATCGAAACCTTAACTCTGTCACTGCTATTAGAACATAGAACAGTACAGGACAGTACAGGCCCTTCGGCCCATGATGTTGTGCCGAGCATTTATCGTAATCTAAGATCAACCTAACCTACACACCCCTCAATTTACTGCTGTCCATGTGCTTGTCCAACAATCACTTAAATGTCCCTAATGTCTCTGACTCTACTACCACCACTGACAGTGCATTCCACGCACTCACCACTCTCTGTGTAAAGAGCCTACCCCTGACATCTCCCATAAACCTTCCTCCAATCATCTTAAAATTATAACCCCTTGTGGCAGCCATTTCTACCCTGGGGAAAAGTCTCTGGTTATCTACTCTATCTATGCCTCTCATTGCCTTGTACATCTCTATCAAGTCACCTCTCTTCCTTCTTCTCTCCAGTGTGAAAAGCCAGAGCTCCCTCAATGTCCCTTCATAAGACATGCCCTCCAATCCAGGTAGCATCCTGGTAAATCTCCCCTGCACCGTCTCTAAAGCATCGATATCCTCCTGTAATGAGACGACCAGAACTGGACACAATAGTCTAAATGTGGTCTAACCAGAGTTTTATAGAGCTGCAGCATAACCTCACGGCTCTTAAGCTCAATTCCCCGTTAATGAAAGCTAAAACGCCATAGGTCTTCTTAACAACCCTATCAACTTGGGTGGCAACTTTGAGGGATCTATGTCCGTGGACCCCAAGATCCCACTGTTCCTTCACAGTGCCAAGGATCCTGCCTTTAACCCTGTCTGCAGCATTCAAATTCGACCTTCCAAGATGAATCACTTCGCATTTAACCAGGTTGAATTTCATCTGCCACTTCTCAGCTCAGCTCTACATCCTGTCAATGACATGTTGTCATCTGTAACAACCCTCAATACCATCTACAACACCACTGACCTTTGTATCATCGTCAAACTTACTAACCCACCCTTCCACTTCTTAATCCAAGTCATTTATAAAATCTACTAAGAGCAGAGGCCCAAGAACAGATCCCTGTGGGACACCACGGGTCACCGACCTCCAGGCGGAATGCTTTCCATCCACTACCACTCGCTGTTGTCTTTCGGCCAGCCAATTCTGTATCCAGACAGCCAAATGTCCCTGTATCCCATACCTCCTCACTTTCTGAAAGAGCCTACTGGCGGGAACCTTATCAAATGCCTTACTGAAATCCACATACACCGCGTCCACTGCTCAACCTTCGTCAACTTGTCTCATCACATCTTCAAAGAACTCAGTAAGGCTTGTGAGGCATGACCTGCCCCTTACAAAGCCATGCTGACTATCTTTAATCAAACTATGTTTTTCCAAATAGTCATAAAGCCTGTCTCTCAGAATCATTTCCAGTACCTTGCTTACCACAGACATAATACTGACTGGTCTGTAATTCCCAGGGATTTCTCAATTCCCTTTCTGAACTGAGTAACAACAGTCGCCCTCCCTCCAATCATCCGGTACTACTCCCGTGGACAGTGAGGATGCAAAGATCATCACCAGAGGCGCAGCAATCTCATTCCTCGCTTTCCGTAGTAACATGAGATATATCTGGTCTGGCCCTGGGGACTTACCTAGCTTGATGCTTCCCAGAATTTCCTGCACATCCACTTCCTTAATATCAGCGGTAATATCAAAGACGGTCAGCACCAGGAATATCTCAAAACACAGAGTTGACCTGATGAAGTTACAACACAAGGTGACTTCATGCCAAACAGTGGACACAGCTTGGAATGGGTAGACTAAGCAATTCCACAACCAACAGATCATATTTAAAGTCTGCAAACATATCATGTCCTATTAGCTCCAACAATATGCCAGTGATGATATTGACGATGTTAGTATGGACCCCTGGCCAAACTTTTCCAGTACAGCTCTGGCATTTAGCCATCAATATGGAGAATTGCCCTGCCTTGTCCAGTACATAAAGCGCAGGTTGAAACCAACCCAGTTAATTACTTCCTGATTGGTAAATGGTGATGGAAGGGGTAATCGATGGTGCTGGCAAGCAGTACTTGCAAAGGAATAACCTGCTCACTGATGCTCAGTTTGGATTCTGTCAGGGTCACTGAGCTCCTGACCTTATTCCATCCAGGCTTGGCCCTAACGTGCAGAAAACAAATGAATTCCAGAAGTGAGGTGAGAGTGACTGCCCTTGACGTCCAGGCCACAATTGACCAAAGTCAGGCATCAAAGAGCCCTGGCAAAACTGAAGTCAATGTAAAATGCACTCTCTTATTCTTAATTCCTCTGCCTCCGCCATATCTGCTCCCAGGAGGACCAGTTCCACCACAGAACACACCAGATAGCCTCCTTCTTCAAAGACCATGATTTCTCCTCCTATGTGGTCAGCAATGCCCTTTCATCCACTTCCCGCACCTCTGCCCTCAAACCCCACCCTTCCAATTGCAGCAAGGATAGAAACCTCCCCCCCCCCCCCCCACCCCTGTCCTCACCTTCCATCCCACCAACCTCTGTATACATTGCATCATCTGCTGACATTTCCACCATCTACAAACAGACCCCACCACCAGGGGTAGATTTCCCTCCCCACCCCTATCCACTTTCCACAAAGACCATTCCCTCCACGACTCCCTCGTCAGGTCCACGCCCTCCCAACAACCCACCCTCCCCTCCCGGCACCCTCCCCTGCCACCACAGGAATTGCAAAACCTGCGCCCACACCTCCTCCCTCACCTCTATCCAAGGCCCCAAAGGAGCCTTCCACATCCATCAAAGTTTTACCTGCACATCCACCAATGTCATTTATTGTATCCGTTGCTCCCGATGTGGTCTCCTCTACATTGGGGAGACTGGACGCCTCCTCACAGAGCGCTTTAGGGAACATCTCTGGGCACCCGCACCAATCAACCACACTGCCCTGCGGCCCAACATTTCAATTCTCCCTCCCACTCTGCTGAGGACATGCAGGTCCTGGGCCTCCTTCACCGCCGCTCCCTCACCACCCGATGCCTGGAGGAAGAATGCCTCATCTTCCGCCTCAGAACATTTCAACCCCAGGGCATCAATGTGGACTTCACCAGTTTCCTCATTTCCCTTTCCCCCACCTCACCCCAGTTCCAACCTTCCAGCTCAGCACCGTGCTCATGACCTGTCCTACCTGCCAATCTCCCTTCCCACCTATCCACTCCACCCTCCTCTCCGACCTATCACCATTACCCCCATCTTCATCCACCTATTGCACTCTCAGCTACCTCTCCCCCAGCCCCCTGTCTGCTTGGATTTCATCCCACAGTCCAAAGATGTCCAGATTAAGGTGGATTGGCCATGGGAAATTGCCCGTAGTGGGCAGGCTAGATGGATTAACCATGGTAAATGTGGGTTTACGGGGACAGGGTTTGATGCTCTTTGGAGGATCAGTGCAAACTCTGTACTGTAAGGATTCTAAGTGGCAAGTCACATTCCCATCACACAAATGCGATAACTGCCTTCAACAAGAAAGAATCTAACCATTGGTCTTTGATATTCAGAGGCAGAACCATGAATGAATCCTTCACTATCAGATTTCTTGGTTAAAAATCACACAACACCAGGTTATAGTCCAACAGGTTTAATTGGAAGCACATTAGCTTTCGGAGCGACGCTCCTTCATCAGGTGAAGAAGTCATATGGCGTACTGGCTTTTATTGGTAGAGGAATTGAGTTCCGGAGCCCTGAGGTCATGTTGCAGTTGTATAAGACTCTGGTGCGGCCGCATCTGGAGTATTGTGTGCAGTTTTGGTCACCATATTATAGGAAGGATGTGGAAGCACTGGAACGGGTGCAGAGGAGGTTTACCAGGATGTTGCCTGGTATGGTAGGAAGATCGTATGAGGAAAGGCTGAGGCACTTGGGGTTGTTTTCATTGGAGAAAAGAAGGTTTAGGGGTGACTTGATAGAGGTGTACAAGATGATTAGGGGTTTAGATAGGGTCGACAGTGAGAATCTTTTTCCACGTATGGAGTCAGCTATTACAAGGGGGCATAGCTTTAAATTAAGGGAGGGTAGGTATAGGACAGATGTTAGGGGTAGGTTCTTTACTCAGCGAGTCGTGAGTTCATGGAATGCCCTGCCAGTAGCAGTGGTGGACTCTCCCTCATTATGGGCATTTAAGCGGGCATTGGATAGGCATATGGAGGATAGTGGGCTAGTGTAGGTTAGGTGGTCTTGGATCGGCGCAACATCGAGGGCCGAAGGGCCTGTACTGCGCTGTATTCTTCTATGTTCTATGTTCTATGTTCTATGTATGTTCTATGTATAACCTGGTGTGTGACTTTTAACCTTGTACACCCCAGTCCAACACCGGCATCTCCAAATCAGTTTTCTTGGTGTTACTGTCAACCAGAAACTGAAATGGATTTGCTAATTAAATACAGTGGCTGCAAGGGAAAGTCAAAAGCTAGGAATCCCGTAGCAAGTAACTCCCCTCCTGACTCCCCAAAGCCTGTCCACCACCTACAAGGCACAAGTCAGGAGTGTGGTGGAATACTCCCCACTTGCCCTGGATGTGGGCAACTCCAACAACATTCAAGAGGCTCGACACTGTCCAGGACAAAGCAGACCACTTCAATTGCCTTCAACTGCCCTCAATATTCACTCCCTCCAACAACGACCCTCAGTAGCAACAGTGTATGCCATTGACAAAACACACTGCTGAAATTCACCAAAGATCCTTTGACACTGTGACCACTAGCACTCAGAATGAGCAGGGCAGCAAATGATGGAATCACCTGCAAGGTCCCACACCAAGTCACACACCATCCTGACTTGGAAATGTCCTTCACTGTTGCTGGGTCAAAATCCTGGAATTCCCTGTTTGAGCAGCACGGTGGCTATTCCAATATCTCACGGAGTGCTGCGGTTCACCACCACCTTCTCAAGGGCAATTAGGGACGGGCAATCAATGCTGACCTTGCCAGTGACATCCACGGCCCCTGAACACATAGCAAAAAAAAAGGCCAAATTCGAAAAGGGAAACACCTTTCCCCATTTTTCTGTCTGTTGCCAGGTAAAAGTCTCCAGCAGATGAGTTTCTGTTTTCCAAGTCAGGAAAATAAAGAAGGATTGCTTTAAAATTGCAAAAGTGAAAGTGGTTATACAACAAGGAACCAGGCACCTTGAACAAAGAGAGTCCCTATTCTTTTTCCATATAGAAATCAATATGTTACCATTTGTTTTTAAACTCCACTAAAATCAAATGATTTACAACAAAATAAATTGTCTCCTGGAGGAAGATGGTCACCTTGTGAATGAGCCAACATGCTAACTGCAAAGAGAACTGATAAAATTTACTTCAGTACAAAATGATCTCAGAGAAAAAAAATCATTGAAAGCAGCGTTTTAAAAATAAAAGGCTTTTATTTTCTCATCTGCAACCTGAGGTTTATTTTCTTTTCCCCCAGTGCTCTCAGTTTGAGGTTTATCGCTCTTTCAGTTCAAAGTGATCCCCCTGGATCCAATCTTCGAAAGGTGTCGGAACCAAGTCCAGCACCACCACCGACTGATTAAAGAGATCCCACTGGGTCTCATTCAGACTGCACTCTGCCAGGAATCAGCACTGTCCAAACACCTCAATGTCCAAATCTCAGGAAAGCTGTCCAATCATTTCAAAGGAGCTGATTCAGCACAAAAAGAAACCTCACTAATTATGACAAACCAATAATTAAAATGCTGAGCTGGCCGTAGATGGGTAACCTGTCTCAGCAGTTTGATTAAGTGAAGTTCAATTTTTATTACGAAGATTTCCAACTATTTTGTTTGTGTATGAAACAATGTCAATGCCCTACATGACTCCCCATTTAGGTTCCAACCCCACATCTTCTCCATTATCAAAACTGACTACCTCTACCTCTGTAATATCACTCAGTCCTGTCCCAGTCCTCCAGTTTAGTCCCACCCAGCTGGGAGATGGAGTGGCAGTGTCGAGGGAGGATAGTGCAGTCAGAGCTCAGGCCATCACGGAATACAACCTCCCTTCCATAGACTCCTATTACACTTCTCAAAGCTGACAACATCATCCCACTCCCCTCCTAACTCAGTAATGTTCTCCTCCAACCTCTTCTGCCAGGCAGAAGATACAGGAGCCTGAACACACACCAGCAGGTTCAGGAACAGCTTCTTCCCCGCTGTTATTAGACTGCTGAATGGACCTCTCTAACTTCACTGCTGCACTCAAGAACAACAAAAAGCAGTAGAAAAATATCTATACAACGTTTTGAAGAAAAATGGGTACCAATAAACACATTAGGGCTTAGTGGTTGCCACTGCTGCCTCACAGCACTAGGGACCCGGATTCAATTCCAGCCTCGGGTGACTGTGTGGAGTTTGCACATTCTCCCCGTGTCTGTGTGGGTTTCCTCCAGATGCTCCGGTTTCCTCCCACGGTCCAAAGATGTGCAGGCCAGGTGAATTGGCCATGAGAAATTGTCCGTAGTATTAGGTGCATTAATCAGAGGGAAAGTGGGTCTGGGTGGGTTAACCTTCAGAGCGTCGGTGTGGACTTGCTGGGCCAAAGGTCCTGTTTCCATACTGTAGGGAATCAAATCTAATCTAATCAAAATGAACATAATCCGCCGATTCCTCAGAAACAAACCCAAACAAGCAGACACAACGCAACCATATTACCCTACATCAAAGACATATCAGAAATGACTGCCAGACTACTCAGACCCTTTGACATCATGGTAGCCCACAAACCTACCAACACACTAAAACAGTGACTAATGAACCTAAAGGATCTATTAGATACTACCAGCAAAACTAACATCATGTACAAAATACCATGCAAGAACTGTAAAAAACACTACATCTGACAAACTAGCAGGAAACTTGCTTCCAGGATACATGAACATCACTTGGCCACCAAAAGACAAGACCCACTCTTACTAGTTTCTCTACATACAGGCAAAGAAGGACACCACTTTGACTGGGACAATACCCACATCCTCATACAGGCGAAACAAAGACACACACAGGAATTCCTAGAGGCATGGCATTCTAACCAGAACTCCACCAATATAGACATCAATTTAGACCCTATCTACCATCCCTTATGGAAAAAGAACAGGAAATTACATCATCCACCTTAAGGAACCAAGACCTATAAATAGAGAGGCGGGACATACCACCGGAGACTCTCACTGATGATGTTACCCAGTACGGTGACGAAATGTCTGAAAACAAACTTTCCAGCTCAGTGAGCTAACTTACAGACTTATCATCAACCTGAGCTACAAATCTTCTCAAAAATTGCTAACTTCAAATAATCTTGATCATGCTTTGCACCCCTCCTGTGCAGTGTAACCCTGTGTGCCTCACTCTATCTGAGCTCCCCCAAAAATCTGCTTGTCCTTGTTTGCTATGATCTCTCTGTACTGCTCGCAGCACAAAACTTTTCACTGTACTTAGGTACATGTGACTACAATAAATCAAATCAAAAACTGTGCCTGAGGCAGCAGGTGTGAAGGATGGAGTGATGTAGTATACTATGATCACAGTTACATAGAATGTCAGGTGTGACCATGATCAGAGCTGGTTTGAAGTTACATTGTGTTGTGTTTGATGTACAAACTTGAACCATTCCCCCTCCCTGCTGCTTAACTAGACGTTGATCATTAATTCTTAATGAGGACTGCTACTCGTTAGCATCCTTGATACTCCATAAGCTCAACACATTCATTTCCCAGCTCCTGCTCTTCCACACACAGGATAGAAACTAAGTCCTGGGAATCCTCAACGTGGAAGTCGGAGCGTGGTTTCCTGGTAACTCCAGCCCGTCCAGCGCTCCATCTTGGGCACCAACATCTCAGGGGGTGTTCAGGGCAATGGCACGTGTCCATAGCTGATGGTGTTCAACACATGCCAGCCTATATGCTGCCATCATGGCACATCACTGATGTCTGTATGGTACACGTCTGTATATCAATGTTGCATCTCGGATCTCCCCAGCCCCCTCTCGGGGTCACAATGCTGATGCAAGACAACTATGAGCCTAAGGTCAGGAGACCAGCTGATGGAATGGACCAAGTTCCATATCAGGGCGCTCAGTCACCAACTACTGGGATCTCCACACCATCACTGCCCTACCCATTCAGGGCTTTACAAACTCAACCACAGCTAACAGGAGCTCAGTCCTTGTACCTTCACTTGACTTTTAGTGTGAGCTCAAAACCCAGGAATCCCGACACAGCTGTCAGCAGTGACCAGTCAAAGGGGTGGGCGTGTTGTTGTATAGCAGTGATGTTATGTCAATGGTACACTTACACCACATACCAGCTAACTCACTGAGTGTACTTTCACCAAATGGCCATGTCTCCGAGTCTAAAGGCAGACCCACTTCAGTCAGTGGAGGGTAATCTCCAGGGGTTTGGGTACAGCTACTCGGGGTGGTCAGAGTCAGGGTCCTCTCTTTGAAGGGAGTGAGAAGCTGAACACTGGAAAGCCCACCACCCATATTGGTCCTGAGCCCGGGCCATTTCATTCTGGGCTGGATGAAAGGGAGGGACTGAGTGAGATGGAAGTGGATGTTAGTGCTGGTGCAGTGCATCTACACTAGCGCCCAGTTCAGAAACACTTTGAGTTTAAAATTCTCATCTGCCCCTTCACATATCAGCGTGTCCTCATCCCTCTCTATCTCTGTAAGGTCTGCGCAACAGGAAGGAGACTCTTGGAAAGAACATACCTGCACCATGCCATAAATAATGAATTAAAGCCAATTATTTACCGTAACCAGCCACACAGTTTTCTGTCATTGTGGTCAGACTTCTTTGGCAGGGAGAGTGTGGGAAATGTGGAATTAAATGGTTATTTTCTACTGAGGAGGCAATTTAATTCGTTACTCTTGTTGCTGTGATGATCTCTCTCACCCAGCCTGCATTTCTATTCCGGGACTGGGTTTCCGAAATAGACCAAAAAAAAAACAGGCTGTCTTTAAATCGAAGCTGCCTGTTTTCCATTTCTGTAAGTTGTTCTACCTGGCTCCCGTCCCAGGGCCGTATCAATGGCAATTCGACTAGCTTCCAGCAGTGTTTTAATGAGGGAGAACGAACAAATAATCTTGGTTAAAACATGATTTAAACCAGTTGTTAGCTCCGTCCTGCTTACAGGACAGCTTTGTTTTCAGCCTGGAGCTGAAGTGCTCGATCTGGAATGGACCAGTTACTGCACCTTGGCAAGACCTTGGCAAATAAAAGTTAATTGCAAATAAGTTGGAAACATAGGAAAGTACAGAATGCAATAAAGAACGTGCAACCAAACTAACAAGTCCTAAAACGGAATACCTTTCCAAATTTTGTTCTGGTCCTTCCATATACTTTTCACACCATCTGTGTCCACTATCTCCCTGAGCAATGAGACTAATATAGTTATCAGCCTAACGGGAGGTACGTTTATCAAGTAACATGTGCATCTCCAGTACATGTAACTGCAAGGACTGTCTTCCTATCAGAAGACCTGAGCAATTATTGAGTTTTTTTCAGATTCATATTGTGGGATGTGGGCTGGGCCCATCATTTATTGCCCATCTCTAGTTGTCCCTTGAGAAGGTGGGGGGTGAGCTGCCTTCTTGAACTGCTGCAGCCCACCTGCTGTGGGTTGGCCCTCAATGCCCTGAGGGAGGGAATTCCTAGATTTTGACCCAGCGACAGTGAAAGGACAGCGATATATTTCCAAGTCAGGAAGGTGAGGGGCTTAGAGGGGAACTTGCAGGGGGTGGTGTTCCCATGTATCTGCTGCTCTTGTCCTTCTAGATGAAAGTGGTCGTCGTGGGTTTGGAAGATTAATGTAGTTTAATGTGGAAAGAAAAGAATGCAAAACCTAGATCCTAGTTTTAGGAAAGGGTAGAACTTTAGCTTTTTTCATCATTTCTCTATTTTTGTACCTAGTCTGTTTTAGTAACGAGGATTTGTAACTAGGTCTGTTTGTAACTAAGGTGGTGCATGAGTGGTGACATTGTGAACTTTACACCTGTACCTTTGTACTTGAGTACATGTGACAATAAAGGGGATTAGAGTGGTGCTGGAAAAGCACAGCAGTTCAGGCGGCATCCGAGGAGCAGGAAAATCAGGAATGAAGGATATTTGCCCGAAATGTCGATTTTTCCTGCTCTTCGGATGCTGCCTGAACTGCTGTGCTTTTCCAGCACCACTCTAATCCAGAATCTGGCTTCCAGCATCTGCATGTGACTATAAACCCTAATTCTAATTCTAATTCTAAAGAGAGAGAACAGCAAACTGGACAGATCTGTTCCAAATAGCATATATATATATATATTTCACTTGTAATATAATAATATATTCTCAGGCTCTACAGGAGCATTAATATGATGCTGAGGTACGATAGGAGGTATTTAGTCAGAAAACTAAGAGCTTGGTCCAAGAGGAGATTTTAAGAATTGTTTTAAAGGAGAAACAGGAGATACAGAAGAAGAGATATTTATTCGGGAAGGTGGCTCAGAGCTTGAACCTAAGACTCGGCCACCAATGGGAGAGAGATTACAACTGGAGGAAACACAAGAGGTCTAATTGAAAATAGTTCCAATATCTGAAAGTGTTAGGTGCCTAGAGGAGATGACAGAGATAGGCAGGACTGAGTGAGGATGTGGAGAGGTTTGAAAACAAGCATGAGAATTTAAAAAAATCTGGATGTTTCTTGACTGCGAGCCAGCGTAGGTTTCAGCTAACACAGTAATGTGTGAACAGGACTTGCTGAGAATTACGGCACAGGCGACAGAGTTTTGGATGACCTCAGCTTTACTGTGTTTAGAATGCGCGAGAACAGCCAAGTCAGTCGAGTCAAAATCAAGAGGAGATGAAGGGATGAACTGCATGTTTCCACATGGCTATGTCAGGGCAGTGGGAAGTGTTCACAAAAACGTAAGTGTTACATACTGATACAACCAATGCTGTCACTTTACTCCCACTACTCCACGGGTCACAACTATCCTGATCCCTGATCCTAACACCAGCTCTCCATTTGCGCATATCAAATTTTGTCCACAATGTAAAAACTGAAAGAACTGTTTATGCTGTAAATCAGAAGCAAAAACAGAAATTGCTGGAAAAGCTCAGCAGGTCTATGGAGAGAACCCAGAGTTAATGTTTTGGGTTGAGTGACATTAACTCTGATTTCTCTCCATAGACCTGCTGAGCTTTTCCAGCAATTTCTGTTTGGTTTTCATCTGTAATATGTTTATTTTAGAAAAAGGACATACATCTGAAAGTTGATACATATCCATATTGTTTGACGAACTGCTCTTTGCAAACAATTCAGAGATTGACCATATATCTTTCATTCTTTTTGGACTCACCTACTGTTTGTAAGCTTTGTGCTGAGTGACTATTTCTTTTTGGTTTTAGTAATAAAATAAACTCAGTCTTTTTGTTAATTCAAGAAAACCTCAGCCAAGTGGCTTTACCAAAAAGGAAGAACAGAAACTCACTTGGGGCTGGGAGAGAGGAAACAGGCCATTCAGCCCATACTGACCCTTTGAAGAGCATCCCACCCATCCCTGTAACTCCACGTTTCCCATGACCAATCCACCCTAACCTGCACAGGTTTGGACTGTGGGAGGAAACCCACACAGACACAGGGAGGACGTGTAAACTCTACACAGACAGTTACCCAAGGGTGGAATCAAACCTGGGTCCTTGGCACTGTGAGGCAGCAGTGCTAACCACTGAGCCACCATGCTGCCCAACAGTGGGAAGGGAATCCTTCTAAACTTAAACTTGCTGTGACCATCCGTGAGGCAGGTGAAAAATTAAGGAGAAGCAATTCATCTTTTCTCATCTGGGTATCTGATGGTTTGATGTATCCTGTCTGGAACCATAGCAAGTTGGGAATCTCACCCAGGGAATGGTTTGTACTGCAACAGAAAACAAAATCTTTCCTAGTTATGGAGTCATCCAGCTTAGAAACAGCCCCTTCGGTCCAACCAGTCCATGCTGAACATAATCCCAAACTGAACTAGTCCCACCTGCCTGCTCCTAGCCCATATCCCTCCACACTTACCTATCCAAATGTCTTTTAAACGCTGTAACTGTACCTGCATCCACCACATCCTCTGGATGTTCATTCCACACAAGAGCCACTCTCTGGGTAAAAACATTTCCCCCTTCTCTTTTTTAAAACCTTCTCCTCTCACCTTAAATATATGTCCCCTAGTCTTAAAATAATCCACCCTTCGAAAAAGATCCTTGCCATTCACCTTATCTTTGTATTAGATTTCTTACAGTGTGGAAGCAGGCCCTTCAGCCACCACCGACCCTCCGAAGAGCAACTCACCCAGACCCATTCCCCTACACCCAACACTACAGGCAATTTAGCACAGCCAATCCACCACATCTTTGTGACTGTAGGAGGAAACCAGAGCACCTGGAGGAAACCCACACAGACACAGGGAGAACGTGCAAACTCCACACAATTCCTGAGGCGGGAATTGAACCCGGGTCTCTGGCACTGTGAGGCAGCAGTGCTAACCACTGTGCTACCATGCCACTCATGAGTCTATAAGTCTCAATAAGGTCACCCCTCAACCTCCTGTGCTCCAGTGAAAAAAGGTCCCAGCCTTTCCAGTCTATTTTTATATCTCAGAACCTCCATTCCTGGCAACATCCTGGTAAATCTCTTCTGAACCCTCTCCAGCTTAATGATTTCCTTCCTATAACAGGGAGACCAGAACTGAACACAATACGCCAGAAGAGGCCTTAGTATGACATCCCAACTCCGAAACTCAAAGGCCTGAGCAATGATGGTTATCAAAAAAGTTACCAAAACAACAAATTAGTACCTTATCTATATCAACTTTTAAACTTCAAAAATATATTAAATGGCTTTCTTAATAAACACAATTATTGGTTTGTTGTCAAAAGAAGAATTATTCAGTGAAGATGCAATAATTACTATAGCCAGTAATGTAGTAGCGTAAATGTTTAACCCTCTAAATAGACCCAAAACATACACGCGCACACAAGCACACACACACAATCACACACACACTCACACCCATTCACACACACGCACATAGACACAGACATACACAGATATACACACACGCACACACACACACGCACTCACATGCACACACAGACAGACATACAGACACACACATACACAGACACACACAGACACACACACAGACACAGACACACACACGCACCTATGCATGCACACAAACACACACACACATACAGACAGACACACACACGCGCACCCACACACACATACACACAGACACAGACACATGCACTCTCACGCATACACAGACACAGACACACACACGGACACACGGACACGCACACACATCCACTCTCAGACGCAGACACACACAGGGACACACACATACACGCACAGACACACACACGGACACACACACACACACACAGGGGGACACATACACAGGGACACACACACATAGAATTTAGTTTGGTCATTTTCCAGTAATCCCCTCCTACCCTCAGCCTAATAGATTAAGAATCACTGCGGCCTTCAGGTATTCAACATGAGGAGGCTGTGCAGAAACCTGGGTCTGAACATTCTCCTTTTGATATCATTTCTCCCATCAATATGAATTCATCCAGTTCCTGACAAAACCCTCACTGGAAAACTGTTCCACCATCGGTTTCCGTTTCAGGCAGATGTGAGCCAGCAGTTAGTGATTACACATGGAAACACAGACACACAAACAGGCACACACACACGCGCACACACAGACACACACAAAGAAACATAGACACACACAGATACAGAAACACAAATAGGCAAGCATACACAGACACACATATGCAACACAGACAAACATAGATACAGACATGCACACATAGATATGCATACATGCGTATGCAAATACATAAATACGTGCAAACACAGACACACAGATGCACACACAGACATACACAGATAGACATACACATACAGATGTGCACACACAGACACACGCAGACACACACACAGACATACACATACACGCGCGCGCATGAATACACACACACTTCATAAAAGGAGAAAAAAAAATCACACAACCATCTCTGTGTATGTTGTCTTTCTGAAACAAAAACCTTTTTGACCAATGGCTTATTCTTGAGGGTGAAAAAAGTAAGTGTACAATGTTTTGGAGCCAGTTGCTCTGAAGTTGTGCCCCTGTGGTCAATGATGTGGGGGTGCCAGTGTTGGAATGGGCTCCCAGAGGAAATGATGGAAGCTGGTATAGTTACAGCATTTAAAAGGCATCTGGATGGGTACAGAATAGGAAGGGTTTAGAGAGATATGGGCCAAGTGCTGGCAAATGGGACTAGATTAATTTAGGATATCTGGTCAGCATGGACAAGTTGGACTGAAGGGTTTGTTTCCATTTTGTACAGCTCTCTGACTCTCTGACTCTCAGGTTGTGATGGGTAAAACAGCAAGGGACACACTCCTCGTTTTCTGTTGGGGGTCAAACAGGATGTTGCTGGGTATGGAAGGTTTGAATTATAAAGAAAGGCTGGGACGTTTTCACTGGAGGGTAGGAGGTTGAGAGGTGACCTTATAGAAGTTTATAAAATCATGAGGGGCATAGATAAAATAAACAGCAGGTGTCTTTTTCCAAGGATGGGATATTTCAAGACTGGGGGCATATTCTTAAGGTGAGAGGGGAGAGATTTAAAAAAGACATGAGGGGTAATTTTTTTACACAGAGATTCGCGTGTGGAATGAATGTCCTGAGGAAGTGGTGGATGTGGGTACAGTTAGATAGTTGAAAAGATATTTGGATAAATACATGAATAGGAAAGGGTTGGAAGGATATAGGCCAGAAGCAGGCAGGTGAGAGTAGTTTAGTTTGGGAACATGGACTGAGGTGTCTGTTTTTGTGCTGTATGACTCGATGACTCTATAACACAAACTATTAAGACCCTGTTTAATGGCTCAATGAGGGCTGGAATTAGAATTATAGAAGAACGCTTAATTGATGGTTTGGGTAATCCCAATACCTGATATGTAAGGCATATCTGGCAAAAGATCCAAACATCATTAAGTATCCTGAGCTAATAAAAAAATGTTATAACATTTTATCCTACAATTTCCTAATCCCCAAATGGCTTGCCATTGGAATTTTGTGAGCCGCTTAGACAACTTTGTTATGATACTCAGATGCGACCATAACTTGATAGTTCACCATTACTCAACAAATGGTATTTGAGTTGGTGTCCAATTCTTCATTAGCACTTTGCCTTTTAAATAATAATTCTCAGATATTGGTCTGACTCAAAATCATGAGGGGCAATAAAGATGGTGGATAATGAAAGTCTTTTCCCCAGGGTAGGGGAGTCCAAACCTAGAGGGGCATAGGTTGAAGGTGAGAGGAGAAAGATTGAAAAGCAACCTGAGGGGCAATTGTTTCACACAGAGGATGGTTTGTATGTGGAATGAACTGCCACAGGTAGATGCAGGTACCGTTACCACGTTTAAAAGGTATCTGAACAGGTACATGAATAGGGAAGGTTTAGAGGGATGTGGGCCAAATGCTGGCAGGTGGGACTAGTTTAGTTTGGTTGGCATGGACAAGTTGGACCAAAGAGTCTGTTTTTGTTGCTGTAGGAGTCTGTGAGTACCTTTCCACCTAGAGGACTGAGAGGACAAATTGGACCATTAGCCAGCATTAACAAGCAATTTGATCCAGTGTCTCTCATCACCTTTCCTGGCTAACTTCCTTGATTTGAATAATAAGGAAATATCTCACAGTTTGAAATAAAATATTCAGAACCTTCAATGGTCTGATCCTTTAGCTGTTGAGGAAGAAATTTCTTGACTGTCAAGAGGCCTTTTTAATAAATCCTCAGGAAACATGTTTTCATTGTACCACATGAATGCTTTTGTACTCATTCCCTTTCGAGATGCTTACTGTTACAAGGATACCTTTGACATTCTCATTAATGCAATCAGTCCCCTACTGGACTTAAATCCATCGGCTTTGGTACACCCAGTCTTATGACTTGTTATTTTCACTTGTGAGTTCTGGCCTTGCTCCTGCATTATTTTGGCAGAATATGTTCTCATCTACAGGTTTTCTAATGCTCCAATTTTTTTTTAGATTTCCACATGACTATTATCCGACATGTAACTGTCTGTCTGAGCCAACACAGGTATAGAACAAAGAACAGTAACAGCACGAAACAGGCCCTTCAGCCCTAGTGTTGTGCCAGCCTTTTATCCTAGTCTATGATCAGACTAACCTACATACCCTTCATTGTACTAATTTCCATGGGCCTATCCAAGGGTCACTTAAATGTCCCAAATGTCTCTGACTCTGCTACCACCGCTGGCAGTGCATTCCACACACCCACCACTGTGCAAAGAACCTACCCCTGACATCTCCCCTAAACCTTCCTCTAATCACCTTAAAATTGTGACCCTTTGCAACAAACATTTCCACCCTGGGAAAAGGTCTCTGTCTATCCACTCTATCTGCGCCTCTCAACATCTTGTACACCTCTATCAAGTCACCTCTCATCCTTCTTCACTCCAATGAGAAAAGCCCTAGCTCCCTCAACCTTTCTCCATAAGACATGCCCTCCAGTCCAGGCAGCATCCTGGTAAATCTCCTGTGCACCCTCTCTAAAGCTTCCACGTCTTCACTATAATGAGGCGACCAGAACTGAACACAATATTCCAAATGTATCTGCCACATCTGCTGCCTCTTTTGTTACTTGAAGCTCAGCTGAATAAGTTTAACATTTACTGGAATGCTGTTTTTCAATCTTTCCATTGTCATGATTTCCCTTAGCCTCTTAAACATTTTCTCCAACTTTAGTGATCAAAACCACTAATTCTACACCATGGAGTACAGACCTGTTCTCAGGAAGATTCACTCCACCTAAAACATTCACTCTGATTTCTCTCCACAGACGCTGCCAGACTTGCTAAGCTTTTCCAGCAATTTCTGTTTTTCATTCTATACTATTTCTGTTTTTTCTTGCAAATTTAGATTTAGATTTTATAGACATGTGCACTCAAGTACAGAACTACAGTCAACATGTATAATGTCTCCATACACAGCACCATCTTAGGTACAAGGGTACCTAGGTACAAAATAATTAGGTATAAAATAGTAAGAAAAACAGAGTTAAAACGTTAAGCATTACCTTCGTAGAATAAGTGGAAAAATAAATAAATAAGGTAATAGTTAATATGAAAGTCTGTAAATTTCCTGATTGGGCCTCTCTCTTAAACTCCTACATTTTAATTGACAAATTTCAGGAACAAGCTCCGTGGATTGAGCACTGCTTTTTCTTTAAAAGTTTCATGATCTACAAATTGCTTTTCTGACAAAGTGACGTACTCCTCCATAATTAAGGCCCAATTCATCCTTTGACCACTCCCCCACCCAGTCAAATGAGGTGAAAAATTCCTTTCACTCTACCCTCAGTAAGTTTACGAACTAAACGTATGTTTCTATTTAAATCAAATCCCTCATCCCTTGAGCAGTCATCCTTCGAGTCACTACCTCTTCTTTCTTCTTTTATCCTTCCTTCCTTCTCTCTCTCTCTCTTCAGGTCAGGGAGTTCATGCTTTTAACTCCACCTTTCTTTCCATTTTCTTTCGTTTCTCTCTCCTTATTCTCCAGCTCAACCTTTCTTATTTCCAATTCTTTTTCCTATCTATCTCCTTCCTTTCTCTTTTTTTTTCCCAATTTGAGTTTTTTCCTCTCTCTTTCCCTTTCCATGTCTTCATTTGCAGCTGAATCCAAGCTAATTCTAGGTATGAGACATTAGGCTCAGTGTCCCACTGTTAAGATTCTGCCATTATTTCAACCTTCAGTTTATCGGCTAACTCTGTCAGTTTATACGTAGTCAAATATTTCAAATTGTTATGTCTTCGTTCATGTAATGTTTTATATTCCCACAGACATCTTAGCTACGTTCAATGCTGTTTTGAAAGTTCAATAAATTTCACCTCAACACTCCTGTTTTATGTCCACCAATGCCTTGTGAATGAATAGAAAAAACCTGTTCCCAATAATGTTTGATTCTCTGAATCTACCTTCACGTTCAAAAATTCAATGATCCTACTACAACACACTGAGAGAGAGAGAAAAAAAAATCACCTCATCTCTGTCCGAAAAGTGGGAATCCCTAATTTTAAAATGGTGTTCCCTGACTCTAGACTGACCCACAAGAGAAAATCTTTTTTCCACATTTGCCTTACGAGGCCATTCAGGATATTATAAATTTTAATTAAATCGTCTTTCACTCTTCTGATCTCCAGAGAAAACAAGTCTGACCTATCTACACATTCCTCGACAGACAACCTGCTCTGTCCAGGTACTAAGCTCCCAAATTTCCTTTGCTCTCAACACACAGGACCCCTGTGCGATTTTAGACTTTTTTTGCTGGCTATCAGGGGACAGTTACCGACACTGGTGAAGGCAAGTAGATTTCACAGTTATATCTTAGTAATGCATCGTTTAATGAATAGATCTGAAAACTAAATAAAGGTTGACATTTAACCTCCTCCTTCACTGATTAGCTTGAAGAAGTTTTACACAATAAAAAGCAACTTTTTTTTCAAGGCTCTTCCTTCAAGTTAAAGTAACTCAAATAGGTTGCGCTCAGCTTACGGTGCGGCTAAAGAAATCTCAGCACTCAAGAGCAGAAAAAGAAATGATCTCCATCTCCTTTGAGCCAAGTCCTACATGTGTGGGTCTGTGCCAATGAGTTAACGCAAGTGGACCTGCATGTGTACAGTATAAAATGAGAAAGCAGAGAGAGACAAAGAGAGAGAGAGAGAGAGGGAGGGACAAAGAGAGAGAGAAGGACAAAGAGAGAGAGAGAGGAGATAGGAAACTATAGAGGAAGATAGAGATATCCAGGAAAAAGCTGCAGAGAAAAAAATCCTGAGACATCTTAGATCACATTCTCCAGCTCAGTAAGCCTTTTCATTTATAATTTGAATATATTAAGATTCCTCTATAATGCTGAAATGCGAAGTTCTCTTAAAATGGTTTATTTCTGCTCTTATTATATCTCATATCAAAACTCACCCCCCAGCTTCCTTTACTCTGCCTGTTTGCTGTCCAGCTTACACCTCTCTTTCATTTTCCCCCATCAACTGAGGGGATCTAATTGTCATCTTTTGCCACCAGGTCACTGAGGCGAGGTGAGGGAGGAGGCTTCTGCAACGTTCTCGCCCAGCACAGGGACTGAAACCTGGCTGTTGGTATCATTCTGCACCACACTCCTGCCCTAACCTCCTGGGGTCACGAGCTCCCCCCCCTCTCCCAGCCTGCGAGAGGTGACACCAATGTTTTTCTTTCTGTCCTTGAGGATAATTCGCGTTGTGACTTCGAGTGAACGGAAGGATTGGATTCTGTTAGGGCTGGGCCAGATTTTCCCTTCTCTGCACCACCCAGGTGAAACTTATACGCTGAAGGGTTAAAGATAATTCAATCCCAGTGATTGAACAGACAGATGACAAATCTTAAGATTTCTCGATACGCCGGGGAAATGTCTTTCGGTTTCTGTTTCTCAACGTCAGTTAAATGCGGTCACAGTTATCAGTCCCCAAACTTTCTCGTTTGGATTCCTGCCATACTCCTGACCAATGCTGATATTTTACGCAGGGTCTTTGAGGCCCTGTTGTTTTCTCTCTGTCTCTCTCACCTCCACCAGGTTTTGAAGGTGAATCTGAAAAGCACCTGAGGGAGGATAAAACCCTTAGAATTTAACCAAAACCGAAAGAACTGCAGACACTGTAAATCAGAAACAAAAACAGAAAAATTGCTGGAAAAGCTCAGCAGGTCTGGCAGCATCTGTGGAGAGAAGTCAGAGTTAACATTCCTCAGAACTTCTGAGGAAGGGTCCTAGGATTTAATATTAGTCTTAAAAATGGACTTTAATTATCCGAATTATTTGGAAATGTTATCGCCAATAATAGCATCATTCAATGATTGGTAACACGTTTCCTGTCAGATAAACACCTCTCCAATTCAGAATGTCAGCCGTAAGAACCATAAGAAATCAGAGTGGAAGTAAGGCCATTCGGCCCATCAAGTCCACTCCGCCATTCAATCATGGCTGTTGGGCATTTCAACGCCACTTATCCACACTCTCCCTGTATTCCTTAATTCCTTGTGACATCAAGAATTTATCAATCTCTGCCTTGAAGACATTTAGCGTCCCGGCCTCCACTGCACTCCGCGGCAATGAATTCCACAGGCCCACCACTCTCTGGCTGAAGAAATGTCTCCTCGTTTCCGTTCTAAATTGACCCCCTCTAATCCTAAGGCTGTGCCCACGGGTCCTAGTATCCCGCCTGATGGAAACAATTTCCCAGCGTCCACCCTTTCTAAATCATAATTGGGATGATGGGGGAGGGGAGATGTTTGGACACTGGGCACTAATGAAGATAACTCAGAGAAATATGGAAATCAATTTTAAACTTTACATCTGAGACAAACTTCAGCCCAGTACTATCTCCGATAACCCTGTCAGAATACTTTCTCTCTTTTTTTTCCTAAATGATTAGATTAGATTAGATTCCCTACAGTGTGGAAACAGTCCACACCAACCCTCCGAAGAGTATCTTAGCCAGACCCACCTCCCTCTGACTAATACACTTAACACTACGGGCAATTTAGCCTGGCCAATTCACCTGACCCACACATCTTTGGACTGTGGGAGGAAACCCACGCAGACACGGACAGAATGTACAAACTCTACACAGACAGTCACCCGAGGCCTGGAATCAAACCTGGGACCCTGGTGCTTTGAGGCAGCAGTGCCTCCTAATTGAACCAGGCCCTGTGCCTTATTCCTCTCCCTGCCAAGTCCATGGGCTCTTTTCTGATTTCTACATGTTTGTACCTGTAATTAATAACAGGTTGTGGTTGTTTTATTTCACCGGCACCTGTTAATGAATGGAAACAGCGTAATACAGTGTGGTACCATTTATTCCCTCTTGTACACACAGGTGCACACAATAGAGCCTCTCATTTGTCTGTGGCTTTGGAATGTTCTGGAGCTGTTGCTCCTCACAATGCCTACTGGTGGCCATCCTTTCCAGCCCTGCCTATCTCACAGAGCTGCCTCATACTCACTGACGTTGAAAGGCAAATGGAGTCCTACTGCCTTCCCCAAGCAATACCCAATGTACAGACCTCCCGCACAGTACTCGCCTCTCAGAGGTAAGCGAACAACTGTCCCCCGGGAAGCAAGAAAAAAGCACATTGTAAAAGGGGAAGGGAGAGTTTGGGAAAGTAATGGGTAACTGAAAATAAGTTAATATAAAAGGTTTAACCCCTTTTAGTGTAAAAACATTAATTGCTCACAGAGAGTTAAAATTTCTCCTCCATTTTATGGCTAGCATGAGGGGACATAGTTTTAAATTGAGGGGTGATAGATATTGGACAGACATCAGAGGTAGTGTCTTTATTCAGAGAGTAGTAGGGGCATGGAAGGCGTTTCCTGCAGACAGTAGTAGACTTGCCAACTTTCAGGGCATTTCAATGGTCATTGGATAGGCATATGGATGAGAATGGAATAGTGTAGGATAGATGGGCTTCAGATTGGTTCCACGGGTCGGCGCGACATCGAGGGCCGAAGGGCCTGTACTGCACTGGAATGTTCTATTACCTTACTATGGCACTAATGCTTCAACTTAGAGTCACAGAGAAAGCACTCCCAGCCTATTTCGCCTCTCCCTGTGGCTCAAACTAGTTTGCAAGTAATTAATTGCCACACTGATTTCAAGTTTCTTCATTCTTATTTGGACAGGTACGTGAACGGTAAAGGTTTAGAGGGATATGGGCCAAATGCAGGTAAATGGGGCGAGTTCAGGAAATCTGGTCAGCATGGAGAGTTGGGCAGAAGGGTCTGTTTCTGTGCTGTATGACTCAACGACTCTAAGCTGGCACGAGTGTGTTAAGGCTTCCGTTAGCATATGAGGGTGATGCTAGTGACAGTGATTTTGACTCTTTCTTCATTGCTCAGTCTGATGGGGTCCAGCCCATCTCCTCAGTTGTGCCTCCTGCTGGTCTGGCCTGGCATTACAACAATGGGCCAGAAGCTAAGCACAAACTCAACGATACATTGGGAAAAAGGTGGACGTGCACAGTCACACTCCAACCTCACTGTTTGATGGGGAAGGATTACTTGAGGAAATCAGCTGAAATGTAAAATGAGAATTCCTCCTGGTGTCTCTGGGATCCAGGGAATGGGGAAGGTGGAGGGGGGATGGGGAAGGTGGGGGGGGGGTGGGGAATGTTGGGGGGGTGGGGAAGGTGGGGGGTGGTGGGGAAGGTGAACAACTCAGCAATCCAATTGTAGCTGGTCTCTTCATACTTAACTGAATGAGTTCAAAAGCCCTCAGGGCGTTTCCTCTGCTGATCTCAGAGGCACGGATCCCACCAACCAGGAGCATCTCTCCGGCTCAATCACAACGTCCAGGGTTGGGCCTGAGCTCACTCAGGGCATTCAAGAGGCTTAGGAAATGAACCTGTACCAACAGCCCAGCTCACCTCCACTGATGGTATCCTGCAAGGATTACTATAGTGTGGGCACAATTCCCAAAGGGAAGTCTTTCACTATGAGATGATCCAGTGTTAGATAAATGGTTATAACAAGCTCCTTTATGATGCTGTTAAAATAGACAGTAGCGTTTGACTTTGTGTGAAATAGTTGATGGTGAGTCAGCAGTCCATGGCACTCTCTCTTTGATTGCAGTTGATAAGAATAAAGGCAGACTCCTGAGACACTGTTACTTGCTCACATGGTCATAAAATATCTGTATCCGAGTAGTAGTTTTGCTAGCCTGAGTGGTGTAGTTGTTCATCAGCTTAATTGACTTAACTACCACCATAAGGGCAGCAGCATGGTGGCTCAGTGGTCAGCACTGCTGTCTCACAGTGCCAGGGACCCCGGTTTGATTCCACCCTCGGGCGACTGGAGTTTGCACATTCTCCCTGCGTCCGTGTGGATTTCCTCCCATAGTCCAAAGATATCAGGTTAGGCTGGATTGGCCATGCTAAATTACCCAAAGTGTCCAGGAATTTGCAGGTTAGGGTGGATTGGCCATGCTAAATTATCCAAAGTGTCCAGGAATTTGCAGGTTAGGGTGGATTGGCCGTGCTAAATTACCCATAGTGTCCAGGGATGTGCAGGTTAGGGTGGATTGGCCGTGCTAAATTACCCATAGTGTCCAGGAATGTGTAGACTAGGTTGGTTAGCCTTGGGAAATATAGGGTTATGGGGATAGGGTGCATGGGTGGATTTGTGTGAGATGCTCTTTGGATTACAGACTCGATGGACCGAATGGCCTCTTCTGCACTGTAGGGATTCTATGTTTCAAGGAGCTCACTCAATAACTTAACGAATGCTTTATACTGAGTTAATCACTTAACTTCCAACACAGCCATCACTCACAGTGATAAGTGCATCTCACAGTGATAAGTAAGCCCTGGTGTATGGGAATACAAAATGCTGGTGCGGCCACACTTGGAATATTGTGTACAGTTCTGGTCGCCATATTTCGGGAAGGATGTGGAAGCATTGGAAAAGGTGCAGAGGAGATTTACCAGGATGTTGCCTGGTCTGGAGGGAAGGTCTTATGAGGAAAGGCTGAGAGACTTGGGTCTGTTCTCATTGGAAAGAAGAAGGCTAAGGGGGATTTTGATAGAGACATACAAGATGATCAGATGATTAGACAGGGTGGACAGTGAAAGACTTTTTCTCAGGATGATGATGTCAGCTTGTACGAGGGGGCATAACTACAAATTGAGGAGTGATAGATTTAAGACCGATGTCAGAGGCAGGGTCTTTACTCAGAGAGTGGTAAGGGTGTGGAATGCCCTACCTGCCAATGTAGTCAACTCAGCCACATTAGGGAGATTTAAACAATCCTTAGATAAGCACATGGATGATGATGGGATAGCGTAGGGGGACAAGCTGAGAATAGTTCACAGGTTGGTGCAACATTGAGGGCCTGTTCTGTGCTGTATTGTTCTATGTTCTATGTTCTATGTCCTATGCTCTAATACACGGTGGCACGGTGGCACAGTGGTTAGCACTGCTGCCTCACAGCGCCAGAGACCGGGGTTCAATTCCCGCCTCAGGCGACTGACTGTGTAGAGCTTGCACGTTCTCCCCGTGTCTGCGTGGGTTTCCTCCGGATGCTCCGGTTTCCTCCCACAGTCCAAAGATGTGCAGGTCAGGTGAATTGGCCATGCTAAATTGCCCGTAGTGTTAGGTAAGGGGTAAACGTAGGGGAATGGGTGGGTTGCGCTTCGGCGGGTCGGTGTGAAACAAGTGAAGGGCCTGTTTCCACACTGTAAGTAATCTAATCTAATCTAAACAGCGAGAAATGAACTCATGCTACACTTGCACAGGAGACGCAATAAAACCAAACCATTCCAAGTGGAGTAGGGCAGAGCTTTAATGAAATTTACAGTCTAGCCAACACACCCACTGGTATGGAGCAGGTGGTGCAAGGCTCTCTTGTACATGAGAGAGACAAGCAGCTCAGTAATTTGAGGCTGGTGTTGGTGGAACCTGTGGGTGGGTTCAACTGAAGTGCCAATGGAAACATTGCGAATCTCAGTGCAGAGCTGCTGATTCATCTAACTTTTAGCTTCAGAGATTGGGCCTCCTGATGAAAGTTAATTGACATCACAGTTAACTTTCGGAAGCTGCGAGCAGCTGGTGCCAACACGTCCAGGGTGTGCTGACCAGTGAGCTCACAAACTTATCCCAACACTCTCCAGGTCTGTAAAATATCGCGCAGGGCAAGCCAGTGGATGGGTTGAGCTTAGTGGGACAGTTTTGGCAAACCTTTGGGTCACCTGCGTAAATCTCAGCCCGAGTAACAGTACATGCATTCAATTTCGGTATTGGTGAATTCATTCTGATCACCTCAGGTTCAAAACTGGGCGTAATTCCTGAACCTTACCTCACCATAGCTTCGGGTCCAACACGTCTCCAATCAATGTAGACACTGAACCAGAAACAGTATTGCAATTGGCCAAAGATGTTCAAGTTAGGGTGGAATAGCCGTGCTAAATTACCCCATGATGTGCAGGGTTAGGGTGGAATGGCCGTGCTAAATAACCCCGTGATGTGCAGGGTTAGGGTGGAATGGCCGTGCTAAATGACCCCGTGATGTGCAGGGTTAGGGTGGAATGGCAGTGCTAAATTACCCTGTGATGTGCAGGGTTAGGGTGGAATGGCCGTGCTAAATTACCCTGAAATGTGCAGGGATGGGTGGAATGGCCGTGCTAAATTACCCTGTAGTGTGCAGGGTTAGGGTGGAATGGCCATGCTAAATTACCCCATGATGTGCAGGGTTAGGGTGGAATGGCCGTGCTAAATTACCCCATGATGTGCAGGGTTAGGGTGGAATGGCCGTGCTAAATTATCCTGAAATGTGCAGGGTTAGGGTGGAATGGCCATGCTAAATTACCCTGAAATGTGCAGGGTTAGGGTGGAATGGCCGTGCTAAATTACCCCATGATGTGCAGGGTTAGGGTGGAATGGCCGTGCTAAATTACCCTGAAATATGCAGGGTTAGGGTGGAATGGCCGTGCTAAATTACCCTGTAATTTGCAGGGTTAGGGTGGAATGGCCGTGCTAAATTACCCCGTAATTTGCAGGGTTAGGTTGGAATGGCCGTGCTAAATTACCCTGTAGTGTGCAGGGTTAGGGTGGAATGGCCGTGCTAAACTGTCCCGTAATGTGCAGGGTTAGGATGGAATGGCCATGCTAAATTACCCCGCGATGTGCAGGGTTAGGGTGGAATGGCTGTGCTAAATTACCCTGAAAAGTGCAGGTTAGCCTGGAATGGCCGTGCTAAATTACCCTGTAATGTGCAGGGTTAGGGTGGAATAGCCATGCTAAATTACCCTGTAATGTGCAGGGTTAGGGTGGAATAGCCATGCTAAATTACCCTGTACTGTGCAGGGTTAGGATGGAATGGCCATGCTAAATTACCCTGTAATGTGCAGGGTTAGGGTGGAATGGCCGTGCAAAATTACCCCGCGATGTGCAGGGTTAGGGTGGAATAGCCGTGCTAAATTACCCCGCGATGTGCAGGGTTAGGGTGGAATAGCCGTGCTAAATTACCCTGTCGTGTGCAGGGTGATGGTGTAATGGCTGTGCTAAATTACCCTGTTGTGTGCAGGGTTAGGGTGGAATGGCCGTGCAAAATTACCCCGCGATGTGCAGGGTTAGGGTGGAATAGCCGTGCTAAATTACCCCGCGATGTGCAGGGTTAGGGTGTAATGGCCGTGCTAAATTACCCTGTAGTGTGCAGGGTTAGGGTGGAATGGCCGTGCTAAATTACCCTGTCGTGTGCAGGGTGATGGTGTAATGGCTGTGCTAAATTACCCTGTAGTGTGCAGGGTTAGGGTGGAATGGCCGTGCTAAATTACCCCATGATGTGCAGGGTTAGGGTGTAATGGCCGTGCTAAATTACCCTGTAGTGTGCAGGGTTAGGGTGGAATGGCCGTGCTAAATTACCCCGTGATGTACAGGGTTAGGGTGGATTGACCGTGCTAGATTACCCTCTAATGTGCAGGGTTAGGGTGGAATGGATGTGGTAAATTACCCTGTAGTGTGCAGGGTTAGGGTGGATTGACCGTAATAAATTACCCCATGATGTGTAGGGTTAGGATGGAATGGTTCTGCTAAATTACCCTGAAATGTGCAGGGTTCGGGTGGAATGGCCATGCTAAATAATCCCATGATGTGTAGGGTTAGGGTGGAATGGCCGTGCTAAATTATCCCGTGATGTGTAGGGTTAGGGTGGAATGGCCATGCTAAATTATCCCGTGATGTGTAGGGTTAGGGTGGAATGGCCGTGCTAAATTATCCCGTGATGTGCAGTGTTAGGGTGGAATGGACGTGGTAAATTACCCTGCAGTGTGCAGAGTTAGGGTGGAATGGCCGTGCTAAATTACTCTGAAATGTGCAGGTTAGGGTGGAATGGCTGTGCTAAATTACTCTGTAGTGTTCAGAGTTAGGGTGGAATGGCCATGCTAAATTACTCTGTAGTGTTCAGAGTTAGGGTGGAATGGCTGTGCTAAATGACCCCTTGATGTGCAGTGTTAGGGTGGAATGGCTGTGCTAAATTACCCTGTAGTCTGCAGGGATGGGGTGGAATGGCTCTGCTAAATTACCCCGTGATGTGCAGGGTTAGGGCGGAATGGCCGTGCTAAATTACCCTGAAATGTGCAGGGTTAGTGTGGAATGGCCGTGATAAATAACTCCATGATGTGCAGGTTAGGGTAGAATGGCCGTGCTAAATGACCCATGATCTGCAGGGTTAGGGTGGAATGGCTGTGCTAAATTACCCTGTAATATGCAGGTTAAGGTGGAATGTCCGTGCTAAATTACCCTGTAGTGTGCAGGGTTAGGGTGGAATGTCCGTGCTAAATTACCCCATGATGTGCAGGTTACAGTGGAATGGCTGAGCTAAATTACCCTGATATGCGCAGGTTAGGGTGGAATGGCCGTGCTAAATTACCCTGTATTGTGCAGGCTAGGGTGGAATGGCTGTGCAAATTACCCCATAGTATGCAGGGATGTGCAGGGTCATAGATTCAGAGAATTCCTACAGTGTAGAAGCAGACCATTCGCCCCATTGTGTCCACACTGCCCCTCCGAAGAGCATCTCACCCAGACCCACCCTAGCAGGTCCTTGGCCTCCTCGATCGCCAGACCCTGACCACACGACGCCTGGAGGAAGAGTGCCTCATCTTCTGCCTAGGAACCCTCCAACCACACAGGATGAATGTAGATTTCTCCATTTTCCTCATTTCCCCTCCCCCCACCAGCCCGCTTGGCACACCAGCCTCATTCCTGAAGAAGGGCTTATGCCCGAAATGTCGATCCTCCTGCTCCTCAGATGCTGCCTGGCCTGCTGTGTTTTTCCAGCACCACATTTTTCAACTCTGGCCTCCAGCATCTGCAGTCCTCACTTACTCAAGTTATGTTACTGGGTTCAAACCCTACTATGGCAGATGGTGTCTTTTGAACTCAGCAAAATCTGGAATTCAGAGTCAAACAATGACCGTGAATTGATTGTTGGAAAAACCCATCTGGGTCACTAATGTCCCTCAGGGAAGGAAACTGCCATCCTTACCTGGTCTGGCCTACATGTGACTCCAGACCCACAGAAATGTGCCTGACTCTTAACTGCCCTCTGGGCAACTAAGGATGGGCAATAAGTGCTGGTCTAGCCAGCGACGTCCTCATCGTATGAATGAATATTAAAAAGAATATCTCACTGGGTGTATTGGCCAAGATTTGTTAAAACTCACTCTCAGCAAAGACGGTTCTCATTGCTCTAAACTGTTCAAAGACTACCTCAGATCCAGCCCTGTTATCTTATCATCAAATCCAACCTCATTGACCATCACTTGGGCAAACTAGAAGGAGCCAACCTTATTTTCCATGACTTCGGATTTATTTGCCAAGAATCCCTGGAAAATGATTGTTGGTAGGGGCACAACCAAATCCACAGCTGGCGTTTCCCATTAGAATTGAAAAATTGGCGATTTCCTGGTGCTATCAGAACCGTGGCCTCGGGTAAGTTATCTCATACACTCATACGTTTCTCATCCTATCATTTTGGCAAGCCAGAGACTGGGTGTATTATTTGGCAACTCGTGTGGGGAGCAATGTAGAAAGTTGAGATGTGACTCTGGTGCCCAGGACTCCACTTCAGACACTGCAGCCTGTGGTGCCCACCCTGAAACTCTGACCAGATGATACAGACACAAAATAATCTGGCTCTCCACTTTCCGGGGGAAGATCTCGTGATGCTGGTGGATGGGTTGATGGAGATAAAGTCTGAGTGCAACAAGAGGACAACCATCAGATAGGTCCCTTCCAACCAGGAAAGGCAGCCGTGCTGCAGGAAGACCGATGATCTCCCCAGGGGGGCACCAGCACCATCTTCTCTCTGCCACCTCACACCCACTGGGTCATTACTCACTCTCACCCAGCCAGTGCACAGGCCACTCACCAAGGCCTCCAACCTCAGCGTCACTTCCACTCGAGAGCTTGCACTCAACTCAATCTCCATAACCTCTATTCCTGATGAAGGGCTCTTGCCCGAAACGTCGATTTTCCTGCTCCTCGGATGCTGCCTGACCTGCTGTGCTTTTCCAGTACCACTCTAATCTCTTGTTTCCAGCATCTGCAGTCCTCACTTTTGCCTTGCTCAATCTTCATAACTCCTAACGCTTCCTGCCCTCTGCACTTACTGCTCACTCAGAGATGCTGCCTCTCTGCTCATGTACAATCCCTGAGTGCAGTTGCACGATGGAGAGAGCAGGGAGAGGGAAGATGGGGAGAGCAGGGAGAGGGACGATAGGGAGAGCAGGGAGAGAGGGACGATGGGGAGAGCAGGGAAAGAGGGACGATGGGGAGAGCAGGGAAAGAGGGACGAT
>NC_057723.1:80888386-80895137 GCF_004010195.1 Chiloscyllium plagiosum
CGGGGAGAGGGATGATGGGAAGAGCAGGGAGCAGGGGATGATCGAGAGAGCAATCCTCAACCCTTAGTCTAATATTCTTGAGACGTGATGTGGAAATGAAATTTGAATTTGGAATAAAAACTTAATGGCAGCCATGTACCAACTGTCCATTTTCAATAACACCTGCAAGGTTCACTGGAGGAACGAAATGCCAACCTTACCTGGTCTGGCCTGTGTGTGACTCCAGGCCCAGAGCAATGTGATTGACTCCTAACTGCCCTTTGAAATGACCTTGGAAAGTGTTCAGTTTAAGGGCAATCCAGGATGGGCAATAAATGCTGGCACAACCAGTCATGCCCAAATCCCTTGAATGAATCAACAAAATGTCCTGGCGCCAATGTTTACTGAGATCTACATCACTTGATTAACGTAGCTGTTTGCAAAGGCTATGGGCCCTGACAATATCCCAGCAGTGGTACTCCAGAATTAGGAGAAAGTGAGGACTGCAGATGCTGGAGAGTCAGAGTTGAAAAGTGTAGTGCTGGAAAAGCACAGCCGGTCAGGCAGCATCCGGGGAGCAGGAGAATCGACGCTTCAGGCATAAGACTTGGTGAAGAGCTTATGCTCGAAACATCTCCTGCTCCTCGGATGCTGCCTGACCAGCTACTCTACTCCAGAATTATACTCACCCTGGGCCAAACTGTTTCAGGGTGGTGATAGCCTTGGGGTATTATTAATCCAGAGACGCAGATAATGTTCTGGGGACCTGGGTTCAAATCTCGCTAGGGCAGATGGTCAAATTTGAATTCAGGGAGAACAAAAAATCTGAAATTGTGACTCTAATGATGACTACGAACCATCAATTGTTGGAAAAACCCCAGCTGGTTCTCTAATGCCCTTTAGGGAAGGAAACTGCCATCCTGGGCCTACATGTGACTCCAGACCCACAGCAATGTGCTTGACTCTTAACAGCTCTCTGGGCAATTAGGGATGGGCAATAAATACTAGTCAGTGACACCCTCGTCTATGAATGAACAAAGCGAAATGAATACAATATTAGCAATTCCCCAGCAGGTGATAAATAGCTGGGATATGTCCTGTCTGCAAAAGCAGGACAAATCCACTTACAATCCCATCAATTTACCCTGATTCAATAGCCCATTGTTGGAAGGCGGTGTTGGCAGGGCTATTATACTGCCCACTTAATCACCACCATCTTGAACATTCATTCCTTCCATCACTGGTTCGCTGTGGCATCGTCCACAAAATGGACGACAACTCACCCGATGCTCCTTCAGCAGTATTTTCCAAACCCATAAGCTCAACATAACTGTCCTGCAGGAGGTGCTGATGAGCCGCTGCAGTCCATGTACGTCCTCAGCGGTGGTTCTAGGATTTAACCCAGCGACAATGATGGACTTAGTTCCAAGTCAGGATGTGTGTGTGGTTTTAAGGGGAGTAGAGACCACAGATGCATGAGAACACTTGTAAACGTATCACTGGCTAGATCACAATTTCTGAGACCTTGCTGGGCACCGACTTGCTGCTGTGTTTCCTACATTATAGCGATTTCAAAATCTTTTTAGGGCTGTAAAATGGGTTATGGACATCCTGAGGTTGTGAAAGGTACCACATAAATGCAGAGGAGAAAGTGAGGACTGCAGATGCTGGAGATCAGAGCTGAAAATGTGTTGCTGGAAAAGCCCGAAGAAGGGCTCATGCCCGAAACGTCGATTCTCCTGTTCCCTGGATGCTGCCTGACCTGCTGCGCTTTTCCAGCAACACGTTTTCAGTACATAAATGCAGACTTTCCCTTGTTTAAGAACTTTCTGTAAAATTGAGCAACTGGAAAGGTATTCTCTATTTATCAAGTAGATCAGTGGTTCTTCTCTGTCCAGCGAACTGGGAGTGGGGGAGGAGGGGTGGTGTGGAGTGGGGGGGGGGGGAGGTGGAGGAGGGGTGTGGAAGTCAACAATGTGTCCTGCCTGAAGTGAGGAGCTGCAGCTGGTTTATAATTACTGTACTGCATCCCACAACATTCCACAGTCAGGAGCCACATTGACAAAGTAAGTGATGTTACTACAAGCAACCAACAGAATCAATTTCTGGTCAGTTTTTGATTTCATTCAACAAAGGAACAGAGGTGACAAAATTAGCCTTTGTCCCTGAGAGGGTGGCACGGGCATGGAGTGTTGGCATCATCAAACAATGTCTACCTACCCACAAGGAGCTAATGCACATCAGACCGGAACAATGGTGATGCCTACCACAGCGGATTGGTCTACATTTTCAGCCGAGACTCAGCAGTGAGCAATGGCGATAAGCATGGTGTGGGATGGCTAATGGCACTTTCAGCCTTTCCCTTTCTGACTGTATTCAAGCCTCACGAATAACGAGTGGCTCATTCAGAAGGTCGGAGAGCTGAGAAACAGAACCAACTTGCAATCACTCTATTCTTTAGCAAACAGATAAACCTCGCTTCACTCCTGTACTGGCACCAATTTGCCCAGTTCAAATCAAGTGGTCTGGAAATGAACATAGAACATAGAACATAGAAGAATACAGCGAATCACTCTATTCTTTAGCAAACAGATAAACCTCGCTTCACTCCTGTACTGGCACCAATTTGCCCAGTTCAAATCAAGTGGTCTGGAAATGAACTTAATCAATAAATCGACTAACATTGGTATAAGAACTTAATCAATAAATCGACTAACATTGGTATAACGCTTTGGTTTTTAGATCTCCAGCATCTGCCATTATTTGTTTTGGTATAATCTTAATTTTTTTTTCAAAGAATCCCTACATGTAGGAGCAGGCCAGTCAGCCCACCCTAACCTACAAATCTTTGGACTGTGGGAGGAAACCGGAGCACCTGCAGGAAACCCAGGCAGACACGTGGAGAATGTGCAAACTCCACACAGAGAGCTGCCCAAGGCTGGAATCGAACCCCAGGGCCCTGGTGCTGTGAGGCAGCAGCGCTAACCACTGAGCCACTGAGCCACCGTAATAAATGGTATTTTAACCAAAGCTGAATGTTCTACCACTTTCTACACCAAACCACCCCTCCAACCCACCACAACCATCCCCTTCAAGTTTTCAGGGCTAATTCTGGGACACAGATTCTCACCATTTTGTTCCAGTCTTTAATTTATTCTCCTTACCCCTACCAACCCCAAATCTAAAGTTAAATTGAAAAGTTTTTATTTCGGTTCCATTATTGTCGAAGAATATTGCAGGCATCTTAAATAAACTCTAAATTCATCCTGTTTCTTTCCTGCCGTTTCCTCTCCTCCACGCACTCCCTGAAATGCTAGCGGGTGATTGGGAGCACGTTGCTAAAATTCTCCGCCTCCTATCTGGTATGTATCTGTTAAATTTCAGGTAGCCAAGTTTCCAAGTGTTAATGGACAAAGGCAGTGAGCATAGAGAGAGCTCTCACCTCCGAATTCCCCAACAAGTTACCCAGACATTGGCCTTCACCCTGTCAGACATTGCTGTTCCCTCATCATCGTTCGGTCAAAGTCTGAAGATCCAAGTGAACCTTCCACTGCAAGTGCTGTCACCGTGCGCACTGCAACAGTGCAAGAAGAATTTGGTCTCCCTGCAACAGGAAGGATGTTGTGAAACTTCAAAGAGTTCAGAAAAGATTTCCAAGGATGTTGCCAGGGTTGGAGGGTTTGAGCTACAGGGAGAGGCTGAACAGGCTGGGGCTGTTTTCCCTGGAGCGTTGGAGGCTGAGGGATGACCTTATAAAGGTTTACAAAATTATGAGGGGCATGGATAGGATAAATAGACAAAGTCTTTTCCCTGGGGTCGGGGAGTCCAGAACTAGAGGGCATAGGTTTAGGGTGAGAGGGGAAAGATATAAAAGAGACCTAAGGAGCAACTTTTTCGCTCAGAGGGTGATGCATGTATGGAACGAGCTGCCAGAGGAAGTGGTGGAGGACGGTACAATTGCAACATTTAAAAGGCATCTGGATGGGTATATGAATAGGAAGGTTTGGAGGGACATGGGCCAGGTGCTGGCAAATGGGACTCGATGAATTTAGAGTGTATGGTCAGCATGGATGAGTTGTTACATCTTTATGACTCTAAGAATACCATCCCAACCTTTTCAAGGTCACCTAGAAATAAGCAATAAATGTCAGCTTTGCTAGAGATGCCCAGATCCTGAGAACGATTGTTTGGAATTATACAGTGCTTCTTTTGTTTAATAAAGTGTATCAGCCCAGCTATGCTGTCAGAGGGTGTCTAGTTATACAAAGCGCAGAGTGTCGACACCATGGAAATCAATTCAAGGCAAAGTCCTTTTTAGTTATTAGCAGACAGACAACTCAGTAATGGCTCTTAATTTCAGCATCATGTTTAAAAGTACACTCCTTTTACAGCTACCAATAATGTTCTCTAAAGTCCTCACACTCGCTCCATCCATTTTTCAAACGTTAAAAACACTTGGTCTGAACCTGGTTTGACCCTTCGCTTATTTCCTTTATGGTTTTTTGAGTGTATCCCATTTGGCCCAGCTGTCCCGTGGATGTTTAATGCTTCAGCACATCTGCTTCAGGGATTTCCACTTCTGTTATCAATTTGAAACCAGAATCGTTGGACGTGGATGTCTATTTGTGATTAATCTGATACAGCTGTAACTACAAGGTCTCCTATAATACTTGTACCTAACATATCCTTTAATAAATTAATCTTGGTCTTGAAACATTTTGTAGTGACATTTGCTGAGCAATTCCTTGTTGCTATCAGATATCTACTTCTGAATAAAAAACCGAAAGAAGGTTATGAGGAAGGATCACACGACCCAAAACGTTAACTCTGATTTCTCTCTGCAGATGTTGCCAGACCTGCTGAGCTTTTCCAGCAGCTTCTGTCTCTCTGGTTGCCAACACCCAGTGGGTTTTGTCACCTCCTTGTTGAAGCACAATTCCATGTGCCTTCTATAACAACTGCTCCATAATCCCATTCTATTGTAGAGAGTGCTGAAGCAGGTCATTTGGCCTATCTAGTCCATACTGATCCTTCGAAGGGCATCCACCAGACTCACCCCATCCCTATAACCCTGCATTCCCCATGGCTAACCCACCAAGCCTACACATCCCTGAACACTATAGGTAATATGCCAATCCACTCTGACCTGCACAACTTTGGACTGTGGGAGGAAACCGGTGGAAACCCACGCAGACCTGGGGAGAACGTGCAAACTCCACACTGACAGTCGCCCGAGGCTGGAATTGAACCCAGGTCCCTGGTGCTGTTAGGCAGCAGTGCTAAGCACTGAGCCAGGAGAAAGTGCAGACTGCGGATGCTGGGGATCAGAGTCGAGAGTGTGGCGCTGGAAAAGCACAGCCGGTCAGACAGCATCCAGGAAGCAGAAGAATCAACGTTTCGGGCATAAGCCCTTCATCAGGAAAGAACTTATGCTGGAAACGTCTATTCTCCTGCTCCTCGGAGGCTGCCCGACTGGCTGTGCTTTTCCAGCACCACTGCTTGACAATGAGAAATGGAGACTGTCACAGCATCGAGAGCATCACAGGCCATCCAACAACTTCATTTACATAGCCCCTTTAATGTAGTCAGACATTGGAAGGCACTTCACAGGAATGTTATGAGATGAAATATGACAATGAGACACGTAGGGAAATTAAGACAGATCATCAAAAGCTTTGCAAAAGCTGTTACCAGACCTGGCCTCAGGTACACAAGCACCTTCTGGCAGAGGTCATGAACTAATTGTAAATCCTGATTTATTAACCCCTTTCTAACCCAGGCATGGTGTGTTAAAGGGGAATCGACGTTTCGGGCATGAGCCCTTGCTCATGCCCGAAACGTCGATTCTCCTGTTCCTTGGATGCTGCCTATTTCCAGCAACACATTCTCAGCTCCGATCTCCAGCATCTGCAGTCCTCACTTTCTCCTCCATGGTGTGTTAAAGCCAATTGTTACTATATGGATCAGACAGCCCAGTCACAAAAACAGAGATTGCTGGAAAAGCTCAGCAGTTCAGGCAGCATCCGTGGAGAGAAATCAGAGTTAGCATTTCGGGTCCCTCAGCTAACCTAGTGCTGGCCAGAAATTAAATAGGACAAAGTGAGGACTGTAGATGCTGGAGATCAGAGTCGAGAGTGCGGTGCTGGAAAAACATGACAGGTCAGGCAGCATCTGAGGAGCAGGCGAATTAAACCTGATTACATTTTATACGGAATCAAAGACACAGATGAATTGTCAATATTGAGCCAGTGCAGACAGTTTATATGCAGTTATGTAGGGTGGCTCAGTGGTTAGCACTGCTGCTTCACAGCAGCAGGGAACCTGGTTTGATTCTAGCCTCGAGTGACTGTCTGTGTGGAATTTGCACATTCTCCCCGTGTCTGCGTGGGTTTCCTCTGAGTAGTCCAGTTTCCCCCCATAGCCGAAGATGTGCAGGTCAGGGTGAATTGGCTGTGCTAAGTTGCCCGTAGTGTTCATGGTCGTGTAGGTTAGGTTCATTAGTCAGGGGTTAATGTAGGAGAATGGGTCTGGGTGGGTTACTCTTCAGAGGGTTGGTGTGGACTTGTTGGGCTGAAGGGCCTGTTTCCACATTGTGGGGATTCTATTCATAGAACATAGAACATAGAACAGTACAGCACAGAACAGGCCCTTCAGCCTACGATGTTGTGCCGACCACTGATCCTCATGTATGCACCCTCAAATTTCTGTGACCATATGTATGTCGAGGAGTCTCTTAAATGTCCCCAATGACCCTGCCTCCACAACTGCTGCT
>NC_057723.1:80895268-80919240 GCF_004010195.1 Chiloscyllium plagiosum
AAGATCTCACGATTCTTAAACTCAATCCCCCTGTTAATGAAAGCCAAAACACCATATGCTTTCTTAACAACCCTGTCCACTTGGGTGGCCATTTTAAGGGATCTATGTATCTGCACACCAAGATCGCTCTGCTCCTCCATACTGGCAAGAATCCTGTCCTTAATCCTGTACTCAGCTTTCAAATTCGACCTTCCAAAATGCATCACCTCGCATTTATCCAGGTTGAACTCCATCTGCCACCTCTCAGCCCATCTCTGCATCCTGTCAATGTCCCGCTGCAGCCTACAACAGCCCTCTATACTGTTAGCGACACCTCCAACCTTTGTGTCTTCTGCAAACTTGCTGACCCATCCTTCAATCCCCTCATCCAAGTCATTAATAAAAATAACAATCAGTAGAGGCCCAAGGACAGAGCCCTGTGGAACACCACTCACCACAGACTTCCAGGCAGAATATTTTCCTTCTACTACCACTCGCTGTCTTCTGTTGGCCAGCCAGCTGTCCTGTTATAGCTTGCAGACACCTGGGCTCCAAATCCGAGCTGCCTCTATCATGGGATGGATTTGCACATGCTCATGTTCTAAAGTTGAATGGGTGACAATATTTTTCTCTGCCCCTCAACATACTTGATATCACCAGAACGTCAGCATGGTGCTAACATTCAGCTGATAGCATGGGCCAAATCTTGATGTTGACGGTGTTTATTCCCTGCAGACAAAGAACAAACTCGAAGTAAAATACAGGACAATGTCATAAGCCCAGCATTTGGCTTAAACTCTTTTCTCAGTTGTGTGATGGGGGAACGCAGGTCAATACAATTGCATTGCACATACTCTAGGCAGTCTTAGAGTCCAGACATTGCAGCATTCACAGAAACAGAGGATTTTTCCTCATGGCAATAAGTTATTCAGGAGCAAGTGGATTTGCAGCCCCCTTCAGCACATCGCGCATTCCTGATGACGAGCTAACGCCCGAAAGGTCGATTTTCCTGCTCCTCGGATGCTGCCTGACCTGCTGTGCGTTTCCAGCGCCACACATTTTGAATAAGTTATTCAGGCCAACATGGCTGCTGAAGCTATTTCAATTGGAAATCTGATTGGCTGCTCATCTGTCCTGCTTTTCCTTGAAAACTATCCATTCAATTCTCTTCTGAATGGTACTATTGAATCTTCCCTCCATCACCCTTTAAACAACACATACTAGATCATTTAAAAATCGCATCATCCCCCAACCAATTCTCTTGTAAATTGAATTGGGTCTGCATCTTCTGTACAACAACCCATGCAATCAAAACACTTTATGGTATTGAACACCTTGATTAAATGCCCCTTTGTGCCCTTATTTCTCAGGAGAGCAATCCATTGCACTGAATACTAGTTGTACAAAGAACAATACAGCACAGGAACAGGCCCTTCGGCCCTCCAAGCCTGTGCCAACATATTTTACCCTTCTATACTAAAACTGTCTTCCCTTACATGATCCGTATCATTCTGGAGTATTGTGTGCAGTTCTGGTCTCCTTACCCGAGGAAGGATATACTGGTTTTGGAGGTGGTGTAGAGGAGTGTGACCAGGATGTTTTCGGAGATGAGGGGGTTACCCTGTGAGGAGAGGTTGAGCCACCTGGGACTGCACTTGCTAGAATTTAGAAGAATGAGAGAGGATCTTATAGAAACATTTAAAATTATGAAAGGGATGGATACGATAGAGGCAGGCAAGTTGTTTCCATTGATGGGGGAGACTAGGGAACATGGCCTCAAGATTAAGGGGAGTAGATTTAGAACAGAGATGAGGAGGAACTGCTTTTCCCAGAGAGTAGTGAATCTATGGAATTCTCTGCCTAAGGAAGCAGCAGAGGCAGCTTCATTATATATATTCAAGACACAGTTGGACGGGTTTTTGCATGGTAGGGGAATTAAGGATTATGGGGATAATACAGGTGGGAACAGCTGAGACGATGGATAGATCAGCCATGATCTTAATGAATGTTGGAGCAGGCTCGATGGGCCAAATGGCCTACTCCTGCTTCTATTATTATGAAACTATGAAACAAATTCATGTATTCGTCCAGGTGTTTCTTGAATGCTGCTGTTGTAAGTGCTTCCACCACCCCCTCTGGCAGCACGTTCCAGGCACTCACCACCCTCTGTGTGAAACACCTGCCTCACACATCTCTTTTAAACGTCCTCCCTTGCACAGTGAACCTGTGTCCCTTAGTGATTGACCTCTCAACCCTGGGAAAAAGCTTCATACTTTCCACTCTATTCATGCCATTCACAATCTTATAACCTTCTATCAGGTCGTTTCTCAACTTCCTGCGTTCCAGTGAAAAACAAACCCAGCCTATCCAACCTCACTTCATAGCTAAGATCCCACATACCAGGTAACATCCTGGTAAACATTTCTGTAAACTCTCCAAAGCATCTAACATCCTTCTGGTATTGTGGTGGCCAGAACTGTACACAAGTTGTGTTGCTGGCCTGATGTTAGTGAGTTGCTGGGTTGGAGTTAAACACCTCCCAATAACAGCCTCACGCTGATACCGACTTGGTCTTGCTTTGAGTTACAGAAATGCCTCTGGATTGCATGGGTTTCCACCTGGTCTTCTTGGGGTTTGTGCAATGGAGATTATAGTCGGTTTGGCACCAAGAGTAGGACACGATTTATCCACACACAGCCTTCCAGCAGTGGGATTCCGTGCCCAGAAGAGGAAACGTATGCCCAGGAACCGCTTTAGATGATATCGTTAGACGTGTGACTGGCAGAATTGCTGTTGAGTGATAAAAGCTTTGGTCTTCGAGGTCACAGTTAAGAGTCACTGATGCGTGCTTAAGAATATTTAGAAATGGAAAACGTTAATTGAAGCCAACAAATCCATTGCTTTTTGACTGTTCTCAATGGTTTCTCATCCATCAGAGCTCTCAAAACCTTCCCTCTTTAAAAACGCAATTAAATATCTTTTGAAACTAGATATATATAGTCGGCTTCAATAGCCTTCTCTGATTATTTATTCCATGTAACTGCGGGATAACAAGTTTTCAATGGCGTTTTTCCAGCGCCACACTCTCGATCCTGACCCCCAGTATCTGCAGTCCTTGCTTCCTCCTTCCATTATTTAAACCGTGCCTAGGTTACTGTGAACAGTTTTGGTCCCTTTATCTAACATATACTGGCATTGGAGATACTCCCAAGAGAGATCACTAGTTTGATCCTGGGCATTGAGGGATATATTTTATGACGAGGTGTTGAGTGAGATGGATCTGTACTCATTGGAGTTTAGAAGAATGACATGCATTTATTGCAACATGAAAGATTCTTAGAGGGTTTGGCAGGGTAGATATGGAGAGGTTCGTGCCCCTTCTGGGAGAGTTAGGACCAGAGGGCATCATCTCAGAATAAGAGTTCACCTAGTTAGGACAGAGATGATGAGGAATTTCATCTCTAAGAAGGTAGTAAATGAGCAGAATTTGTTACCACAGAGGGCTGTAGAGGCTGGGTCATTAAGTACATTCAGTGCTGAGATAGACAGATTTTAAGTAGTGAGGAAATTGAGGGTTATAGGGTAACGGCAGGAAAATGAAAATGAGGGTTACCATTTCAGCCTTGATCTCAGTGAATTGATGGGACAACAATCTACTTTTACTCCTACCTCTTATAATCTCATAGTCTAATGGAGAAGAGGCCAAGTTCAGGAGTTAGTGCTTTTAAGTTTGATTTCTTCCCTGTCTATGTTAAAACATAGAAGATTTTGAGAATGGTTTTGCTTTTTATAGGAAGATAACTTATCGTATGGTGAGCTTACTATGTACCTGCTTTGAAAATGCAATAAAACTTCAAACAATTATAAAAAAAGGAAGAGCAGACAGTTAGATGATACTCACAGAATAATTATTTCAGATTGCTAAAATGGAGGATCAGTAAATGTCAGTTCAACATATTATGAAACATAGTTAACGAGCTCAGGCCCCAACATCACTAGCGTGTGGGAAAATGGTCATGATTGTTTGTGGCCAGTTTTTCAGCCAAAGTGCACTGCTGCAGGCCTTACAACATCCTGTGCACAGCCATCATCAGCTGCTTCATCAATTGACTTTCACTGTAACATCATTTCAGCATGGGGATGTTTTCCAGATGGTTCAGTACAAGTTACAGCTCCTCAGAACTTAAAGTGGTCTGTACTAGCATGGAGCAACATTTACAGTCGACAGGCAGGAGGCTGGAAGAACACAGCAAGCCAGGTAGAATCAGGAGGTGGAGAAGTTGATGTTTCGGGTGCAAATGGGAGGCATGGTGGCTCAGTGGTTAGCACTGTTACCTCACAGCATTGGCCGTGCTAAATTGCCCATAGCGTTAGATGCATCAGTCAGAGGGAAATGGGTCTGGGTGTGTTGCACTTCAGAGGGTCGGTGTGGACTTGTTGGGCCGAAGGGCCTGTTTCCACACTGTAGTGAATCTAATCAAATCAAACTCTTCTTCAGGTCAGGCAGCAACGTTTAGGCCTGGGCTGGCAGGTGGCAAACAACATTTACACCAGACAAATGTCAGGCAATGGCCACTTCCACAGCAAGGCTGCCATTAAACATTCACTGGCTCCACAGTCAGTGGATGTTAATAATAGTTGAGTGCGGAAAAGCACAGCAGGTCAGGCGGCATCCGAGGAGCAGGAAATTTGACGTTTCGGGCCAGAGCCTTCATCAGGATGTTAACAATAGTCGATTTGATTTGCAAAATTCATCTTCTAAGGCTCTTCTGAGAGCACCTTTCAAACCTCATGACCACTGTCGCCTAGAGGAACAAGGACGGACAATGCATGGGAACACCAGCATCTGCAAGTTCTCTTCCAAGTAACTCATGATCCCAACTTGGAAACGTATTGTAGTTCCTTCATTGCTGCTTGGTCAAATATCTGTAACTCCCATCCAAACAGCAATATGGATGTACCTCCACCATAGGATCTGTGGCGGCTCAGAAAAATGGCTCACCAACTCTGAAGGAGAGTTAAGGGTAGGCAACCATTTCTGGCCTGAGTCTTGTAAATGAATCCAAAATGCCGTCCCATGAGTGAATTAAAAAAGAAGTACTGACAAATAGTGAGGGCAAAATGTGATCAATCATTGATCCACACCAAGTTTGGAATTAAATAATTTGTAAATGAGATTAGATTTTGGATTTAGGTTTTATTGTCACGGTATTCAAGTATTGTGTACAAGAGTAGAGTGAAAAGTGTACAATACTGCCATACATGACATTATCTTGGGTACAAAGTACCTAGGTACAAACATAAGAACATAAGAACGAGGAGCAGGAGTAGGCCATTCAGCCCCTCGAACCTGCTCCCCCGTTCAATAAGATCATGGCTGACCTTTTCATGGTGAAAGTGAGGACCGCCTCATTCCTGATGAAGGGCTTTTGCCTGAAGCATCTGCTGCTCCTCGGATGCTGCCTGGCCTGCTGTGCTTTTCCAAGCACCACACTCTCGCCCCTGATCTTTTCATGACCTCAGCTCCGCCTACCCGCCCGCTCACCATAACCCTTAATCCCTTTCATGTTCAAAAATCTATCCAGCTTTGCCTTAAAAAAACATTCAACCAGGTAGCCTCAACTGCTTCACAAAATCTTAGTAACTGAAATAGAGAAATAAAGAAATGTTAAAAAGTCCAGCAGTACACTCTTTTTAGCACAAATTCTGTAAGGAAGGAAAGTCTGACAGATGGAGGGATTGAGTCCCATGGGGTTGGAGGGGAGGGGGAATGGTGTGCTAATAAAGAAGAAGTTAATGAAGAGGCTGTGTCATGGTTTCTGATCTCAAAACAGGAAAAAGGAAGGATATTAAACCAGCAATTTTGGTGTTGTGCATTAAGGGTGAGGGAAAAAAATTGAATCGAAGAGCAATGCAGGCTGCGAAGGAATGGCAGCTGTAAAATTTCCTCTTGTCACTTGTTCGCTTTGGTATTGATGCTCCAGTTGGTCAAATTTGACACTTGGCAGAGTTAATAAGGGGAAACACACATTCTCCTTGGGGAAAGGTGGTGGAGGAGTGAGAATATCAATGGGCTCTAGGGACACAGATTCAAATCTCACCAGGGGAGCTAATGGAATTCAAATTCAATTAAACAAGACTGGAATTAAAAGTTAGTCTCAGTAACTGTGACCGTGAAAACCAACATTGATTACTGCAAAGAGAACCCCTAACCCCAGGCCTACAGCAATGTGGTTGACTCCTGAAAAAGGCTATTGTGGTGTACTTCTGAGCTGGAAGGCCTGCTCCAGGGTGTGTCATCATATTTCTGAACGTGTTGATTAAAACAAAATCTACATTCTCCTTCCTGTCCTCTTCTGTTCCAATTATCACCAACTCCAACTTCTGCAAAATTCCAGGACCCGCACTAAGTCTTACTCACTCATCATCCTCACATTTCCATTTCCTTGGCCTTTCTGTATTGGCTATGGTATGTTCCTAAATCCGAGTGGTATTGTGAGACTCCCACAAATAGGACAGATGATTAGATTCCCTACAGTATGGAAATGGGCCCCTTGGCCCAACAATTCCACACTGACCCTCCGAAGAGTAGCCCACTCAGACCCATTCCCTTACCCTATTTTTACCCTTGACTAATGCACCTAACACTATGGGCAATTTAGCATGGCTAATTCACTTGACCTGCACATCTTTGGACGTCCCTAGGAGGAAACCAGAGAACTCGGAGGAAACCCACACAGACACGGGGAGAATGTGTAAAATCCACATAGACAGTCGCCCGAGGCAGGAATCAAACCTGGGTGCCTGGTGCTGTGAGGCAGCAGTGCTAACCACTGAGCCACCATGCCACCAAAATGGTATGGCATCTCTTGTTCAAAAGGTTATGCATTCTATAATATAGGCTCTTAGCTCAGTGTGAAATGGACAGATTGCTACATTGTTGGAGATACTGTTGTCAGGTGAGAGTTCTGATGAATATCAAAGACTTTGTGGCATATTCAAAGAGAAGGCATTTGCTGTGCATTCAGAATAGCCACTTAAATGGAATCATTTCTTTCTAAACTAGATATGGTTAGCAGAATATTTGAAACATCCTTCATGACCACCAGACAAAAACAAATTGCTGGAGAAACTCAAAGGGTCTGGCAGCATCTGTTGTGAGAAAGTGAAGTTAATGTTTCAAGTCCTGAAGACGATTCACTGGACTGGAAACATTAACTCCATTTTCTCCCCACAGATGCTGCCAGACTGGCTGAGTTTCTCCAGCAATTTGTTTTTGTCTGTTTCAGATCTTCAGACACTGCTGGAAAAAGTTATGCAGGTCTGAGAGCATCTGTGGAGAGAAAGCAGAATTAATGTTTTCAGGCTGGTGACCCTTCTTCAGAACTGATCTGAAGACGGGTCTCTAGACCTGAAAGGTTAACTCTGTTTCCCTCTCAAGAGAGAGGTGGGGTGTCTAAGAAGGTATTTAGCATGTTTGCCTTCATTGCTCAAAAGTACAGGAGTTGGGATGTCATGTTGAGGTTTGGAGGGATATGAGCGCAGACAGGTGGGACTTGTTCAGTTTGAATTTATGATAGAATCCCTACTATGTGTGGAACCAGGCTTTTTGGTCCATCAAGTTCACACTGAATGAAGAGCATACCACCCAGATCCACCTGTAACCCTGCATGCCATGGCCAATCCACCTAACCTGCGTACCTTTGGACTGTGGGAGGAAACCCAGAGGATACTCCACACAGACGGTCACCTGAGGGTGGAATTAAACCCAGGTCCCTGGCACTGTGAGGAAGCAATGCTAACTCCTGAGTAAGTCTGCCACCCATTATGGTTGGAATGGGGTGGTTGGACTCTATGATTTTCTCCACAGATGCTGCTGGACCTGTTGAGAGTTTGCCCAGCAATTCCTGCTTTTTGTTTCAGGTTTCCAGCATCTTAAGTTTCTTTTCTCTCCAGGTCTATCTTTTATTTATGTGATTGCTAACAAGGGCAAGCCCAGTTCAGCCTCTGACAATTAAAGTTAATTTGGGGATGGACCAGGTTCCTGAACTTACCCCATCCCCCCTGAGGGGGGAGACAAACCGCCTGGCACTAATAACCAATCACAACGAAGGACGTGCCGTCGACCAACCGGCACGAGGGTCGTGCGCAGCCGTCCAATCAGAGGCGTCGGTGTAAGGAGGACGTGGCACAGAGGCTTCCGCATGCGCAGTGATGTCCGAGTGGCCCAGGCTACGCGCGGGCGCAGCGTTGTCAGGTTCGCCGGAGCAGCCGGTCAGGCGCATGAGCACGGCCTCTCACCTCGGGCAGCCGGCCATACGCTTGCGCACTAGCGTCCGAGGTGGAGAAAGCGGCCGGTCAAGCGCATGAGCATGGCCTGCCCACCGGCTGCTGGCTGTACGCTTGCGCAATAGCCTCCAAGGCGGGGGGAGAGTAACCGGTCAGGCGCATGCGCACGACCTCCCTCACCGGCTGCCGTCTGCACGCTTGCGTACTGGTGTGCGAGGGGGGCGTGCGGCCGGTTGGACGCACGCGCACATCCTCCACCTGTCCAGCCGCGGCCGGTTGTGCGCAGGCGTGGTGAGGCGGGTGCTTGAGGGAAGGAGGTGGCGGTCAGGTGCAAGATGGCGGCGGGAGAGTGGGTGCGCGGTTTGACCGTGCTGCAGTTGGCGGCCACGTTATGTTCCGGCCTTTACTTCCACATAGGCGAGACCGAGAAGAAATGCTTCATCGAGGAGATACCCGACGAGACCATGGTCATCGGTAAGCGGAAAGGAGAGACTGTGCTCTCACACTGAGTCAGATTGACACGTTACCAGTCAGTCAGGGCCTGGCCTGGCCTAGGGGCCTCACCCTGTCAGCAGTCCCTCAGATCCAACTGCAGGGAAATCATCTGCAGCCACTGCAAATCAGGGTTTCGTTCTGAAGGAAAGCCCCCGATTCATTAAATCTGCAGTCTCTCTCCTCTCCGCACAGATGCTGAGTTTTTAATTTCCCAGCGGTTTCTGATTCTGCCAGCTTTCCAAAGAAAGTGCTCAGGAGAGATTTACCAGGATGGGGTGGACAGAGTCAGAAATCGAGGGGCATGGATAGGTTCCTTTTTCCTCGGGTCGGGGAGTCCAGAACTAGAGGGCATAGGTTTAAGGTGAGAGGGGAAAAATATAAAAGGGACCTAAGGGGGAACTTTTTCATGCAGAGGGTGGTACGTGTGTGGAATGAGCTGCCAGAGGAAGTGATGGAGGCTGGTACAATGACAGCATTTAAAAGGCATTTGGATGGGTATATGAATAGGAAGGGTTTGGAGGGATATGGACCGGGTGCTGGCAGGTTGGACTAGATTGGTTTGGGATATCTGGTCAGCTTGGATGGGTTGGACCGATGAGTGTTTCCATGCTGTACATCTCTATGATACGGGGCTATGCTCCCAGAACTTTCTTTGAAACTGCAAGCTTTTGGAGCCCCTGCCATTCCGTTGTATGACCTTTTGATCTTATAAATTCTGTGTCCCCATGTATTATCACTCACTCTCTGCCTGAGCGGGCTGTGAAAGCTTGCGGTTTCAAATAAATCCTGTTGGACTGTAACCTGGTGTTGTGTGAATTTTGACTTTGTACAAGGATGTTGCCAGGGTTGGAGGGTTTGAACTACAGGGAGAGGCTGAATAGACATGGGCTGTTTTTCCTGAAGCGTCAGAGCCTGAGGGGTGACCTTGGCGATATTTATAAAATCACGAGGGGCATGTGTAGGGTGAGTAGTCAAGACTTTTTCCTGTGGTTCTGAGGAAGGGTCGCTGGACCTGAAACATTAACTCTGAGTTCTCTCCACAGATGTGCTGAGCTTTTCCAGCAATTTCTGTTTCTGATGTACAATGATCTGCAGTTCTTTTTGTTTATTTTTCCCAGGTAAGGGAGTCATAATTAAAGGCCATAGCTTTAAGGTGAGAGGGCAAAGAATTAAAAGAGACCTATGGGAGAACTTTTTCATGCAGAGGTTGGTGCGTGTATAGAATGAGCTGTCAGAGAATGTGGTGGCAGCTGGTACATTACAGCATCTAAAAGGCATCCAAATAGGTACATGAATAGGAAAGGATAGAGAGATATGGCAAATGGGACTAAATTAATTTAGAATATCTGGTTGGCATGGGCGAGCTCGACCGAAGGGTCTGTTACCCTCCTGTGCATCTCTATGACTCCTGTTCCTGCCCTGACTCCACTTGCATGGAACAGTGGATGCTTGTTAATGCCAGGTGACAGGTTGAGCTTTCAAGGTCAGGTTGAGGAAGGGGGAGATTAGCTTTTATTCATTGTACAGTGATATTCTGAACCAAACCAGGATCTGTAATTGGGGAGGGGAATACTCAGCAGGTCTGACAGCAGAGTTAATATTTCGAATCCATTGCCCCTGGTTCAGACAAAATTCTGATTTTGAGCATCTGCAGTTCTTTCTGTAATTTGATCATAAGGATTGGTGAGGTCATTAGGTTTCTGCATTGAACTTCCCTGAATGAGTTGCAGTATATTAATATTTTAAAAATAATTTTCCTGTAATAGTTCAGTTTGTACTTCGATGGACTGATATTATAGTGACAGTATCTGCATTGTTCCTTTTTTTTAAATGCATGAATGTTTTGGGGAGAGTAAACCACTCTTAAATAAAACAAGACACTTTGGGTGGGCCGGCTGGGAGTGTTTTTGAATTGTGGAATTGTGTGATGGGAGGAAGCAATTGGACAAGTCAACATGAGAGGAGGGATCTTGGTGTGGTTCTGGTAACCAAAGGAGTGGAATGGGTTTGTTTACAGCAATCAAAATGTACAGTTTTTTATCGAATCGCTACAGAGTGGGAACAGGCCCGTTGGCTCAACAAGTCCACACCGACCCTCTGAAGAGTAACCTACCCAGCCTGTTCCCCTACCTTATAGTCCTATATTTACCCCTGACTAATGCACCTAGTGTTACTCATCTCTGAATGCAATGGGCAATTTAGCATGTCAATTCACCTAACCTGAACATCTTTGGATGGTGGGAGGAAACCCACACAGACACGGGGTGAATGCGCAAACTCTACAGCCACAGTTGTCAGAAGTTGGAATAGAACCAGGTCCCTGGTTCTGTGAGGCAGCAGTGCTAACCACTAAAACACTGTGCTATCCTTTTTTATTGGTGAGTCTATATCCTTTCTCCGCTGGGTGACACTGAGTCTTTGAGGTCCGCTCAAATCATTCACTAAGACTCCTACACACAGTCGTACAGTCACTGAGATGTACAGCACTGAAACAGACCTTTCGGTTTAATTTGTCCATTCCGACCAGATATCCTAACCTAATCTAGTCCCATTTGCCAGCACCCGGCCCATATCCCTTTAAACCCTTCCTATTCATATACCCATCCAGATGCCTTTTAAATGCTGTAATTGTACCAGCCTCCACCACTTCCTCTTGCACCTCATTCCACACACACGCCACCCTCTGCATGAAAAAGTTGTCCCTTAAGTCCTTTTTAAGTCCCTCTCATCCTAAACTTATGCCCTCTACTTCTGGAGTCCCCTGCCCCAGGGAAAAGACTTTGCCTATTTACCCTACCTATGCTCCTCATGATTTTATAAACCTCTATACGGTCACCCTTCAGCCTCTGACACTCCAGGGAAAACAGTTCTAGTCTATTCAGTCTCTCCCTGTAACTAAAATCGTCCCAACTCTGGCAACATTCTTGTAGATATTTTCTTAACCCATTCAAGCTTCGCAACATTTTTCTGATAGGAGGGAGACCAGAATTGCAAGCAATATTCGAAAAGTGGCCCAACCAATGTCCTGTACAGCCATAACGTGACCTCCCAACTCCTCTCCTCAATACTGTGTGCAATAAAGGAAAGCATACCAAATGTCGCCTTTACTATCCTATCTACCCTCAACTCCACTTTCAAGGAGCTGTGAATCTGCACTCCAAGGTCTCTTTGTTCAGCAACACCCACTAGGACCTTACCATTAAGTGTATAAGTCCTGCCCTGATTTGCCTTTGCAAAATGCAGCACCTCCCATTTATCTAAATTAAACTCTCATCTGCCACTCCTAAGCCCATTGGCTCATCTGGTCAAGATCCCATTGTACTCTGAGGTAACCTTCTTTGCTATCCACTGCACCTCCAATTTTGGTGTCATCTGCAAACTTATTAACTATACCTCCTATGCTCACATCCAAATCATTTATATAAATGATGAAAAGCAGTGGATCCAGCACCGATCCTTGTGGCACACCACTGGTCACAGTCCTCCAGTTCTTTGGTGAAGATTAATCTTATGAAGTATCACCGTATAATTATGGTTATCCTTTAAACTATGAGAAAGAGTGCAAAATCAGCTTTAGTCTCCAAATCATAAAGGATTGACGCCTGGAGTTGAAAGGGAAAAATCGTGCGTTTTATTGCTGTCATATGTGGACTAGAATGAGGGGAAAAATACTCAGATTCAAAGGACAGTAACTTGGGTATTTAGGATAGTACCTCTAATCTCCTACCTACTCCAGTCTGGGATTGCTAACTCTGGATGTATACCTGCAAGTTTCCTTCTGTGATTTCTTGTCTCCAACTGCCATGCTTGATAAAAGAGCCAGGTCCCCCATCTTCAGTAATTCTCTGACAAGTAAATTGAATCGAACGGAAGAAATGAGAGAGCAAACTTTTGATTTAATTTTCCCTTGGTTGATCACAGAGATCAATATTTAATTTCTGCAGAGTCCAGGAAAATCTTGAAGTGATGGCTCATCTATTTGAGTCATCAACTTCAGAATTAACTCCTCCTCTCTCTCTTGTCTGCATGTTTTTTTCCCCCCTTGCTTCCTTCCTGCACAATTCTGACTCTCCTTGTAGGCTTTCATGCTATTAACGTTGCAAATGTTTTTCCCTCTTTGCTTCAAAACTTCTCATTTTACTCCATTGATTCAAATGTGTTAATCATAACCCTTTTCAATTTAAGGACTTGAATATGTAACTTTGCTTGTATCTCTGTCATTCCAGTCCACCTTCTGTTTACCTTGCACCACTTAAATAGATTTGAACTAAGTCCTATAAGAAATCTGATATCCCCCCCAACTACTTTTTATTTGTTCAGCTTGGCATCATCCTCTGATTCAGCTGGGCTGCCTTGCATGAATCTCTTTAAACATCTGCAGCAAATACTGCTTCCAGCCCCTGCATTGTCATTTGAGGTCTCCTGAGGACCTTGATGTATTGAATACAGTTCAGTTGTCTTGACCCTTTTGTGTTCGTTTGCGTGATGACCCTTGATGACATCCACTTTAAATGGGATCAGCTTCCAAAACCCCTGCACCTAGTGTTACACAACCCTGAATGCTATGGGCAATTTAGCATGGTCAATTCTCCTCTAGCTTATCTCTCCACGCTTCAGGCTCTCTGCCTTTATTCCTGATTAAGGGCTTTTGCCTGAAACGTCGATTTTACAGCTCCTTGGATGCTGCCTGAACTGCTGTGCTCTTCCGGCACCACCAATCCAGAATCTGATTTCCAGCATCTGCAGTCATTGTTTTTACCTAGTTGATTTTAAACATACTGCAAATCCTCTTGCAAGGATGCCTGCGTTGAAGAAGTTTTCCTCCTCTCTCTACAAAAATCTCATGGCGTCCCTCTCCCATTGCAAATCCCAGGTCATTTCCTCTGCCCTGAAGCTCTTCAACCATGTCCTGAAACAAACTCTACCACAGCCACATTTGTTTCCTCAGTGCCTGCCTCTGTAACCAACACATCCTACACGGACTCTGGACCACCTTTATACCAGCAGAGTTTGGACCCCAACAGGACAAACAGTACAGACTAGCTCCTCTAGATTATCTCTCCACGCTTCAGGCTCTCTGCCTTTATTCCTGATGAAGGGCTTTTGCCCGAAATGTCGATTTTACTGCTCCTTGGATGGTGCCTGAACTGCTGTGCTCTTCCAGCACCACTAATCCAGAATCTGGTTTCCAGCATCTGCAGTCATTGTTTTTACCTCAGCTTCCAAAGTCCTGTGATGGCAGCCAACTCTCTTATTTTCCCAGTTCTCTTGATCCTTTGATTGCCTTTGTGTTGCTAATTGTTCAGAATCTTGTCTGTGGTTTCTTCCTGTCTAGTCCTTTGTAGCTGTACACTTTAGCTTCTGCCCCAAACTGTTTCCAAGCCAATCATGGTATGACACAAACCTAACCAGAATACTTCCAGAAATTATGTACATTTTGCATTTGAGCTGATCTTTCAGAATGTATCCTTTCCACCTCAAGGACTGCCTGCATTTATTTGTGTTGTACTGCCTACCCTTTTCTGTACCTCATTCCCATCACCCACATGGTTTTGTCAACTGCAGACATGACTCCAGTACTGTCTTTGCTAAACGTCTGCCCTCTTCCCCTGTTTGCTCTTAACTCATCCATAACCCTACTATATACTCTTATTTTAAAATACCAAGATTTGTTTCTGCAGAGTGGCAGGGTTAAGTTTGTCGCTGTTTTGAAATCTCACTGTACTTGCACCATTAGTTCTAACCTATGTTACTTAAACTCTGTAGTTTTCTTGTCCCTCTCCTTACTCGACTATTGACCTGAACCTCTACCCATCAAGGTTCTTTTTTATGGCAATTTTGCCTTTTGCCTCTCCACCTTGCTCTGAAAAATTTCAGAATTCACAGTTTGAAGCCTGTTTGTGGCTGGCTGCTCCAATTTTCCTTCTGTTAAAATTTATCTGGTTCACTGATGTCATTTTAGGGATGGAAATCTGCCATTCTTATCAGGTCTGGCCCATATGTGTTTTCGGAACCTGCAACGTGGTTGGCTTTTGACAGATGGTCTGTCCAACCACTCAGCTTGGGGATAGCTTGGGATGGGCAGCAGATTCTGAGCTTGTCACTAATGTCTACATCCTACGAAAGAATTTTTAACGATAGTGAAATTCATTGATGGGTACTTCACCCTGTGCCATTTAGCACTGTTACATGTTCATTAATATGCTGCCTTAACCCCTGCTTTAGATTTGTCCATGGCTCTTGCATTGGGAGATATGAATAAGACCATATTACTCATCCATTGGTCAATGTGCCTCTTTTTCCATATTTTAGAGCTGTAAATTGACTTTATCAATCTTCAGTGTTTGAGTTTGGATAAACTGGAAAAACTAACCCTTTTATCCTGTTTGCATTGAAAATACCGACTCTGGGATTTGTTTTCCTTTCCAAAGTGCATTAGAGTTAGGTGGACAAAAAGATACCTCAGCAAAGCTTTAAAGTTTGCTTTAATGTTTTATCGATAAAATTCTCTTTGTAAGATGGTGAAGGGAAAAATCAAAACTCTTGAAAAAAGCATTTGTAAGAGGGGAATGGAAGTCTTTACCATGAGTTTTGGCACTCCTTTAACCAGCCATTTTATTGGTCATCTGGAGATTACATTGTGTCTATGAAACATACTTGTGTGGTAGTGCTGATGGTGCTTCATTTTCACATCACTTTGCATTTTGCAAATTTGCAATGCATTAAAAAGAGAGACTTGTAAATTTTCTTGGCATCTTGGAACAAGTAGGCTTTCATCCATTTGTTAAGTTCTAATTTCCTGAAGTCCTTACACACTTAGTGGGCGGCACGGTGGCACAGTGGTTAGCACTGCTGCCTCACAGCGCCAGAGACCCGGGTTCAATTCCCGCCTCAGGCGACTGACTGTGTGGAGTTTGCACGTTCTCCCCGTGTCTGCATGGGTTTCCTCCGAGTGCTCCGGTTTCCTCCCACAATCCAAAGATGTGCAGGGTCAGGTGAATTGGCCGTACTAAATTGCCCGTAGTGTTAGATAAGGGGTAAATGTAGTGGTATGGGTGGGTTTCGCTTCAGCGGGTCGGTGTGGACTTGTTGGGCCGAAGGGCCTGTTTCCACACTGTAATCTAATCTAATCTAAAACTTGAAGCAACACTTACACACCAACTTCTGTGAACAAGCAAAATTTTATTAAGCACAGTACAGTACAAACTTTCTGGAGGAACTTTTAACATACACCTCGCAGGGCTTGCAGAGTTGTGTCAAAGCTCTCTCTGAACAAAGGAAACCCGGTCCTTCCTTTATACAAAATTTTTACATCACAGTTAGTGATGCCTACAAGACAACCCACAGTCACATGCCACTCAAGGCACAGTGCAGTGTCCACTTCATCCTCAAACAGTGTAATGCACGTCATCCCTTAATGGTCAAATCTGTTGCAACTCGATTTTTTTTGTAACTATAGGGGAGTAGTCAAATTCCTATTGATTATTGATTTCTTATTGATTTCTGAATAGGGGATGAAAATGTAAATAGTAAGAGATGACAATGTAAATGGCTTCTGAATAACTAGGAAATGGCTTTCAATGCCAAAGAGATGGGAATGTGATTTCCTGACAATCTACCTGTAAGTCAGAGGCATACTACTCTAGCCTCAGGACATCCAATTTCCTGCAGGTCAGCAGAGCAATTTAACTCTTCAATAAAAATCCTCAGTGTGAGATATTAAAGTGTAATCACTGTAGTTTTCCAGGGGAGAACAGCAAGCACCCATAGTGTGATAACAACCAAATCCTTTAGTCAGATATTTATTTTGGTTTAGTCAAATCTCAACCAGGTGGTACATCTGTTACTAGGGGTGGCCATCTACTTTTCTCTTTCAGTGAGCCACTTCCTTTCATCACTTTTATCATGGTTCTGTAATCTGTTGATTTGGCATTTCCGTGCTGTGCAGAAATGAATGTTCGTGAGAGTGCATTTTGTTCTCAGTGCAGTCGCTGAAATCTTGCAAGTGTGGGGAAATCTTCTCACAAGGGTAAGAATTTCCAATGTTTGTAGAACTCTTTTCTAAAAAAAAAATCTTTAGGTTGTGCTGTTTATGAGAGTTGTAGATCTCCTCTATTAAACAGCGTGTTTGGCACTAAGTCTTGCAAAGTGTTATAGTTTGCAGTAACTGCATCAAAATTACAAACAGGACAATAAATGAATTCCTTTATGGCTCCTTATCAACTCTGGGTGCACATCCCATTTTTGCATACAGTATTTCCAAAAGCATGGTGCTCTTTTAGCCCAGTACTAAGGAAAGTAGTTATGCTTGCAGAAGACCTCTGCACACCCCTCGGCAGAGATGCAGGACTTATCAGAAGGAAAAATCAGGTACTCAGCTCTTCAGGCTTGTGGCAGATGAAACCACTACCTGCTGTATCCAGAGCAGGAAGTTTTCAGTTTTGTTTCATGTCTGTGCCTAGTGATCTCCTGAACAATGAATTGCCTGGCTGCCTTTAATCGCTGCAGTCCATCAGGTGCAGGTACATTGACAATGCAGCTGGTAAGTGAGTGCCAGGATTTTGGTCTTATTTTGGTGAAGACGGTATTGCAGTTCCAAGTTTGGATGATGCATGGCTTATAAATAAACTTGAAGGTGTTGGTGCTCACATGCATCTGCTGCCCTTCTGCTGATGACCCATTCTGTCTTATGGCTATCCGGTTTATGGGCTGTGAAAAAGTGTGACAGGCAAGAGAGTGCAAATGCTGGAAGTTGAGCTCAAGTGTGAGAGGAGGCGGTGCTGTGTCTTGTTCTGGCCACTTCTGCAAGGGGCTACTTTGTGATCGAGGTGGTGCTGGTTAGATCTGAGTGAGTCTAGGTGAATAACACGTGAATAGGCAGCAGCAGCCAGATCTTAGACGCGACTAGCTCTGCTGTAAAGCAGGGTTTGGCAAAGTCCAAGTGAGCAGTTGTGATAGGGGGCTTTCTAGGCGGGGGCACAGACAGATTTGTGTAGCTATGAGCGAGTTTCCAAGATGGCATGTTGCCTCCCTGGTGCCAGGGTCAAGGATGTTTCTGAACAGTTGCAACAAATTTTCAAAACACTGGAAGAGGTGATAGCCTAGTGATAGCATCCCTGGGCTGTTAATCCAGAGACCCAGATAATGTTATGGGCACCCCGGCTCGAATAGTGGGATTTGAATTCAATTTTAAAAATTCTGGAACTAAGAGTCTAATCATGATCATGAATCCATTGTCGATTGTTGGGAAAAAACCATCTGGTTCACTAATGTCCTTTAGGTAAGGAAACTGCCATCCTAACCACTGCCTGCATGTAACTCTAAATGTGACTGACTCTTAACCACCTCCCAGGCAATTAGGGCTGGGCAATAAATTGCCTCGCCAGGAGCACCCTCATCCTTTGAATGAATAAAGGAGAAAGAAACACATTGGTCTAATGACATAGGTTAAAAAAATGGATAAGGTCCTGCAGAGTTATATAGGGAGTTATCTGTGCCCCTCATAATTTTCTAAATCTCTATAAGGTCACTCCTCAGTCTTCTATGCTCCAGGGACAAAATGTCCCAGCCTCTCCTTATCATCAAACCCTCCAGTCTTGGTAACATCCTTGTAAATCTTTTTTTTTACCCTTTCCAGTTTAGCAACACCCTTCCTATAGCAGGGCAACCAGAATTGTACACAGTACCCCAAATGTGGCCTTACCAATGTCTCACACAGTCGTAACATGACAACTCAACTCCTGTACTTAGTGCTCTGACTGACAGAAGCAAGCATGCCAAACACCAGCTTCACTACGCTGTATACCAGTGACTCCACTTTTAAAGAACTATGTATCTGTATCCTGGGGCCTCCCTGTTTGACAATATTTCCCAGGGCCTTACCATTAATTGTGTAAGTCCTGCCTTGGTTTGTCTTAACAAAACGCAACACTTCGCTTTTAAATAAATTAAACTCCATTTGCCATGCCTCAGCCCACTGGCCCCGTTCATCAAGATCCCATTGTACTCTTAGATCACCTTCTTCATTCTCCACTATACCACCAATTTTGGTGTCATCCGCAAACTTACTAACCATACCTTCCATATTCTCACACTAACTGCTTATACGAATGACAAACAGCAATGGACCCAGCATCAATCTTTGTGGCACACGACTGGTCACAGGCCTCCAGTCTGAACAACAAACCTGTTCTACCACTTTGTCTCCTACCATCCAGTCAATTTTGTATTCAATTGGCTAGCTCTTCCTGGATCCCATGAAACCTAATCTTAATGACCACCCTACCACGTGGAACCTTGTCAAAGGCCTTGCTAAAATCCATGTAGACCATGTCTACCACTCTGCCTTCATCAAACATCTTGGTCATCTCTTCAAAAAAACTCAAGTTAGTGAGACATAATTTCCCATGCACAAAGCCATGTTACCTATCCCTAATCAGTCCTTGCCCCCTTTTTCAGAATCCCTCCAATTTACCCACTACTGATGTCAGGTTCAACTGTCTGTATTTCCCTGCTTTTCTTTGCAGCTTTTCTTAAATAATGGCACAGCATTAGCCACACCCCAGTCTTCCAGCACCTCACCAGTGGCTGTCAATGATACCAATATCTCCACTAGGGGCCCTACAGTTTCTTCCCTAGCTTCCCACAATGTCCTGGATACACTTCATCATAGAACATAACAGCGCAGTACAGGCCCTTCAGCCCTCGATGTTGCATCAGTCAGGTCCCAAAGATTTATCTACCTTTAAGAGACACTGACACGAAATATTCATTTAGGATCTCACACATCTCCTGTATTTCCACACATAAATAATCTCGTTAGTCTTCAAGGGACCCTCTCTCTCGTTTGTTACGACATGGGATAAATCCTCCTTCATTTAAAACTAGCAACACTAAAAAGATTTATCCCGCGCAGTAATCTGTAAAAATGTGAATGGCCAAGAACTATTTAAAGTAAAAATTAATAACTTTATTTCTTAAAGTATAACAGAGAATAATTAACTAACCATTATTTACAATTTCTTCCTCTAACCCAACTTTTACTTTCCCTTCTATGATACTGGTCTGATAAAACTTCCAATTAAGATTTACAAAACCACCCTTCTTATCTCAAAACCAGGCAGTTTTTGTTCTTCTGTTCGGATCTTCCTATGTTGTCTTTTCTTTTTCTTAGGAATTTCTGAGTCACAGGTTACTGATCGAAAAGGTACCTTTTTAAGAGAGCTATTTTTTAGGTGGCCTGTTTACATGCTGAGCTTGGCAGTTCTCCTCCTCACCTGTTACAGTCATAGAGATGTACAGCACGGAAACAAAACCTTCGGTCCAACCCGTCCATGCCGACCAGATATCCCAACCCAATCTAGTCCCACCTGCCAGCACCCGACCCATATCCCTCCAAACCCTTCCTATTCATATACCTATCCAAATGACTTTTAAATGTAATTGTACCAGCCTCCACCACTTCCTCTGGTAGCTCATTCCATACACACAACCCTCTGCGTGAAAAGTTGCCCCTTAGGTGTCTCTCATATCTCTCACCCTAAACCTTCTAGTTCTGGACTCCCCACCCCAGGGAAAAGACTTTGTCTATTTATCTTATCCATGCCCCTCATGATTTTGTAAACCTCTATAAACTCACCCGTCAGCCTCCGACGCTCCAAGGAAAACAGTCCCCGCCTGTTCAGCCTCTCCGTAGCTCAAATCCTCCAACCCTGGCAACATCCTTGTAAATCTTTTCTGAACTCTTTTCAGGTTTCACAACATCTTTCCGATAGGAAGGAGACCAGAATTGCATGCAATATTCCAATTTTCCCGGTCTTTTACCGCAGAGCATCGGATTGTGTCATTGGCTTTTAAGATTGTCAACATGCTCAATTCAAACTGGATTGGAGTTTGATATTTTTGGGGTATAATTTAAACTGATTGGCCGAATTCGAATTTGTTTTTGTCTCCAGGCAACGAGCTAATCGAGTTGTTTGAGCAAGTGTTATGTTGTTGCCTCATTGAGAACACTTGGTGCTGTGTCCAGTAGTTCTGCTGCTTTAACTTCTCTTAAAGTATACCCAGATCTTCATCATAACTTACTCTTTTGCCATTAATATATGCACAGCTCTTTGGATTCTCCTTAACCTTATCTGCCAAAGCTATCTTACACCTCCACCTTGCACCTCCACCTTGCCCTCTTCAATTCCCTTTTAAGTGTGCTCCTACACCCTCTAAACTCAAAGGATTTACTCAATCCCAGTTATCTATATCTGACGTATATTTCCTTCTTTCTGTTCACCAGTGCCTCAATGCCTCCAGTCATTCGGTGTTTTCTACTCCTGCCAGCCTTGCTCTTCACACTAGTAAAGAACATATTGTTCCTGAACACTCGTTATCTTGCTTTTGAAAGCGTCCACTTGCCAGATGTCCCTTTACCTGCAAACAGCCTCCCCCAATCATAAGAACTAGGAGCAGGGGTAGGCCGTCTGCCACTGAATAAGATCTTTTTGTGGACTCAGCTCCACTTAGCCACGTTTTCACCCTATTGCTTAATTCCTTTATTTTTCTAAAAAAGTACCTATCTTAGCTTTAAAGCGATTACTGAAGTAGTGTCGACTACTTCCCTGTGGATGGAATTCCACAGATTAACAACCTTCTCAGTTCAGTTCTAAACATGCTTCCTCTAATCTTGAGGCCATGCCCTCTTGTCCTAGTCTCACCTAGCAGTGGAAACATCCTCTCTATTTCTATTTTATCTATTCCTTTCATCGTTTTATATGTTTCTATAAGATCCCCCCCCCTCATTCTTCTAAATTCCAATGAATATAATCCCAATCTATTCAGCCTCTCCTCATAAGCCAACTCCCTCAATTCAGGAATCAACCTAGTGAACCTCCTCTGCACCCCCTCCAGTGCCAGTACAGGTAGACAACCCTTCATCTGAAATCCGAAAAGCTCCAAAATCCAGAGGTTTTTTTGTGAAGTTTATATCTCCTTAACAAGATTGTTTGGCACCCAACTCCACACCCATTTGATGCATGTCACTCAGATGGGATGTGGAGGAGGGTGTGGCCCAGCACTGGCAGGCCTCAATTCTGTCTCAAGGCCTGTTACTCAGTGAGTCTACTGTTCGGTAAGAATTTTTTAAAAATTTCACCGTTGAGCTGTCACTAATTCCGAAATTCTGAATTCCGAAAGCCAGCTGGTCCCGAGCATTTTGGATAAATGATTGTATATCTTTACGTCATTTCTTAAGTAAGGAGACCAAATCTGTACACAGTACTCCAGGTGTGGCCTCACCAGCACCTTGGACTGCTCTAACATAACCTCTCTGCGTTTAAACTCAATCCCTTTGGCAACGAAGGGCAAAATTCCATTTGCCTTCCTAAGTACCTGTTGTACCTGCAGGCCAACCTTTTGTGATTCATGCATAAGGGCACCAAGGTCCCTCTGCACAGCAGCATGCTGCAATTTTTTACCATTCAAGTAATAATCTATTTTGCTGTTACTCCAGCTTTTTAACTGTTTACACCAGTAAAGAGAAAGTGAGGACTGCAGATGCTGGAGATCAGAGTCGAGAGTGTAGTGCTGGGAAAGCACAGCAGGTCAGGCAGCATCCAAGGAGCAGGAGAATTGACTTTTCGGCCATAAACCCTTCATCAGGCCCTACACCAGTAAGGTCATGACTTGAAACTCTGTTTCTCACTTCATAGTGCTACCAGACTTGCTGAGTTTCTCCTGCACTTGCCATTTCTGTTTGAGTCAGGGGCTTGTTTAAGCAAGGTACACTGTTTTGGATCTTGGTTTCTTCTCCTGTTCTATCTGACAAGCTGCTGCCCATTGACCAACGGTAACCTAGAAATGAATGGAACTAATCAGTTTCTGTTGTTCGTAGGTAATTATAAAACTCTGATGTATGACAAACAGAGGGAGGAGTACCTGCCTTCTCCTCCAGGACTAGGAATGTTTGTAGAGGTGAAGGATCCTGATGAAAAGGTATGACATATTCAAGATCAGAGAACCAAGCCTGTTTATTTGCTCGCTTCAAGTGCACTATCTAATTATTTTAAGACTTTATTTCCAAGCTACGTCACTTTTTAAATTAATATTTTGCTTGTGTAAACAATAATGTTGGGAAATTATGTATTTTGTACCTAATTTAATTCAAAGTTATGTTTGATTCAGCATAAAACTGGAGGAAGGTTTCTGTTTGCTATATTACTTCTGTAAGTAGAGGCATAACCAACTGCCTTAATATCCCCATGATGGTTATTGTTCCTGTGGATAGTATGGTATAATTTTCACACTGGCATACCACAGGTGAAATTGTTGAAAAGAATATCTGTGTGAGCATTACCTTTCCTGAACTCCCAAATGTCAACATCATACCAGTGACCAGAAATGTAACCGCATTCAATGTGTAAACACTCTATAAGAGAAGGACAGAGTCTGGGAGCTCTGCAGAGCGTGTCCACTAACTAAAGGCAGAGAACAGAAGAGAGATGGAATGCTCCTCACTTGCCCATACACGTGCAACTTCAGCAACACAAGTTCAACGCTATCCAAGGTTGTTTTGGTACTTGATCCACCACTTTATAAACATTCCGTGACCGTCAGCGCACAATGGCAGCCATGTGCAGCATATAAGAAAGGCCTTGTAGCAATTCATCAATGCCTTAAGTCCCAGAGCTGGCAGTCATGGTCGCAGCTTAAAAAATAACATGTCCGTTTAAAACAGGGGCGGCAAGGTGGCACAGTGGTTAGCACTGTTGCCTCACAGTGCCAGAGATCCGGGTTCAATTCCCACCTCAGGCGATTGATTGATTGTGTGGAGTCTACCTAGACTACCAAAAGGCCTTTGATAAGGTGCCACATGGGAGGCTGCTGAGCAAGGTGAGGGCCCATGTTGTTCGAGGTGAACTACTGGTATGGATTGAGGATTGGCTGTCTGACAGAAGGTAGAGAGTTTGGATAAAAGGTTCTTTTTCGGAATGGCAGCCGGTGACAAGCGGTGTCCCGCAGGGTTCAGTGTTGGGGCCGCAGCTGTTCACGTTATATATTAATGATCTGGATGAAGGGACTGGGGGCATTCTAGCGAAGTTTGCCGATGATACAAAGTTAGGTGGACAGGCAGGTAGTACTGAGGAAGTGGGGAGGATGCAGAAGGATCTAGACAGTTTGGGAGAGTGGTCCAGAAAATGGCTGATGAAATTCAATGTGAGCAA
>NC_057723.1:80921758-80929557 GCF_004010195.1 Chiloscyllium plagiosum
ACCTCTCCGTCCCCACCCCAGTCTGACCTATCACCCTCACTTTGACCTCTTTCCACCTATCACATTTCCGACGCCCCTCTCCCAAGTCCCTCCTCCCTACCTTTTATCTTAGCCTGCTGGACAAACTTTCCTCATTCCTGAAGAAGGGCTTATGCCCGAAACGTCGATTCTCCTGTTCCCTGGATGCTGCCTGACCTGCTGCGCTTTTCCAGCAACACATTTCCAGCTCCCTCTGTTTTGAGTTGGGGAGGCAATGGTCTCATGGTATTATGGCTGCACTGTTAATCCAGAGAGCTAGGTAATTAGAATTAGAATCCCTCCAGTGTGGGAACAGGCCCTTCGGCCCAACAAGTCCACACCAATCGCTGTGAAAAGTAACCCACCCAGACCCATTCCCCCACCCTATATTTACCTCTGACTCATAAACCCATCCCATGAATGAATTAAAAAAAAAAGTCCTCTGATCCTATTGACCAAGTGCAGTTTCTCATAACTTCATGGGTAAACCCTAATGGGTTTATTTGTGACTACCTTATATTATGGAACTTAGTTTTGTAACTTCTTACAAATGGAATCAACTTTTCTACAATTACTAGATTAAACCAAATTACAATTTCATCATCTTTTAGGTTATGGCTTAGACTTTTAAAGTGAAAAGGGCCTCAGTCTGTTTAGTCTTCCCTGACAGATACGACCGTGGGCAAAGGTCTGACAGATGGAATTCAATGTTAATGAGTTTTGAGAAGATGTTAATAAATGTGAAGTCATCCACTTTGGTAGGAAATACAGTAATGAGGAGTATTACTTGAATGGTAAAAAGTTGCAGCAAGCTGCTGTGCAGAGGGACCTTGGGAATTTTGTCTTTCATTGCCAAAGGGATTGATTTTAAAAGCAGGGAGGTTGTGTAGGGTGCTGGTGAGGCCACACTTGGAGTACTGTGTGCAGTTTTGATCTCCTTACCTGAGAAAGGATGTACTGGCACTGGAGGGGTTGTAGAGGAGGTTCACTAGGTTGATTCCGGAGTTGAGGGGGTTGGCTTATGAAGAGAGACTGAGTAAACTGGGATTATATTCATTGTAACTTAGAAGATTGAGGGAGGATCTTATGGAAACATATAAAATTATGAAGGGAATCGATAAGATAGGCGTAGAGAGGATGTTTCCACTGGCAGGTGAAACTAGGGCAAGAGGGAAAAGCCTCAAAATCAAGGGGAGCAGATTTAGGACTGAATTGAGAAGGAACTTATTCACCCAGAAGGTTGTGAATCTGCAGAATTCTTTGCTCAGTGAAGTAGTTGACCCTACTTCAGTAAATGTTTTTAAAGCTATGGTAGAACAATGAAGGAATTCAAGGTTACGGGTGAGAGGGCAGGTAAATGGAGCTGAGGCCACGAAAAGTTCAGCCATGACCTTATTGAATGGGGGAGCAGGTTCGAGGGGCCAGATCGCCTACTCCTGCTCCTAGTTCTTATTTCTAAGATCCCAACGAATATGTTACTGTTAACTTTAATTTTAGTTCTGTATCATTCACCTCATCCTCAATATTTGGATTTCCTGAAGTGGGCTGGAGTTGGATAATATGTTTTTACTTCAGATGCATTGCATTCAAAAGTCTTCCACAGGGAGGATAGAGAGGCTGTTGAACCCTCTGGGTATGAAAATATGGAAGTATTTTGGTGACCATATTTGATTGCCAGATAAGCTACTTTGAAATGTTGTCCAACAGCTCCATGCTTCCTGCAATTCACAATTTAGCTATTGAAAAAAAATTAAAGTTCTTTGTTTTAAGATGTTTGCCCAAGATATGAAATGTTTCTTATGGTTTTGTTTTTAACTTAGTGAGAAGAGAAAGGAAAAGGAAAATAAATCAGACTGATGATCTTAAATGGACCTGGGTTTGTTTGACTAGAACTTCACATTAGTATTGAATATTTCAAAGTCTTTTTATGTTATATTTCAGCTGTAGGTTTAAGAGCCTGTCCTTTTTTTTTGTCAGTGTAACTCTAGCCTTCTAGCACACCCCTTTTTAATCCCAATCCATTGTTTAGTAAGTAAAGGAGCATTGAAATATAGCCTTGTGGTCCTAAATGTCTGTCTCAATACCTTTATTTTAATGATGTTAACTCAAGTCAATCAGGATGCTGCCAGTTTTAATTGAGTACATAAGTTATTGCGCACCGAGTAATTAATTTTCTCTCTGCAGCGGGTTCACTTGGACATCCAAGTTGGTGAACATGCCAATGATTACGTTGAGATTGCAGCGAAGGACAAACTGTCAGAGCTCCAACTTCGTGTCAGACAACTCATTGAACAGGTGGAACAAATCCAGAAAGAGCAGAACTACCAGCGGGTGAGTGAGGAGAGAGAGGAGGATGACTAGGGCTTACCTGTTTGTGTAGGTGGGAGGTAAGGACATAGCTTTTTGGATAAATGATGGGTGGGAATGTAATTACTGAAGGGAAGGAAAGGAATGACCAAAATAGAAAGTGAGAGAATTACTGTGAGGAAGAGGGTGGGAACTTAAGGGTTAGTAGGTAAGTAAGAAACCAAGCAGGTGTACATGGGTTAAATGCTGCAGTAAAACTCATTGGAAAAGTAGAGTGTCAATAGGTTTAGCTTAGTACTACACTATACTGTTTGAAATTGTTCATATGGGGCTCAGAAGCATTTGATTACTGTTAACTGCTTTTGATCATCATAGAATCCCTAAGGTGTGGAAACAGGCCACAATCGAGCCCACTGAAGAGCATCCCACCCAGACCCAACCCCTCTACCCTATCCCAGTAACCCTGTATTTCCCCTGGCTAATCCACCTAGCACACACATCAATGGACACTATGAGCATGGTCAGTCCAGCTAAGGTGCCCATTTTTGGACTGTGGGAAGAAACCGGAGCACACAGAGGAAACCCATGCGGACCTGGGGAGAATGTGCAAACTCCACACAGACAGTCGTCAGAGGGTGGAATTGAACCCTGGCCCCTGGCACGGTGCTAACCACTGAGCCACCGTGCTGTATTGTTTAACAAAATATTCAAAATATCTAACAAAAACAAACTCAGCAGGTCTGGCAGGGTCTGTGGAAATAAAGCAGAGCAAGTCAATTATGCAACTTGGTACAATGCAAGACTGCTGCAAGGTACATGAGTATCCTCAACATTTTTTCTGTTCCAGTATCGTGAGGAGCGCTTCCGAGTAACCAGTGAGAGCACCAATCAGCGAGTCCTGTGGTGGTCCATCGTGCAAACACTGATCCTCATTCTGACTGGCATCTGGCAGATGAGGCACCTGAAAAGCTTCTTTGAGGCCAAGAAACTGGTATAGGCCGTGATCACAATGACCTGGGTTCAATTGGTTTAAAAACAGAGGAGGCTGATTAGCCAAAAGCACGTTTTCAATTACGCAATTCAAGCCCTGGGCTTGTCGGATTTTATCCAATTTCTTCCCCTTTCCCAACTTCTGTGATATGCAGTGCTTCCTACAAAACAGTGGCTGTAAAGTGCTTTGGGGTATCCTGAGATTTTCAAAGATCCTATATGAATGCAAGTTTTTCTTTCCAAATGGAGATTATAAAGTAATGGATAGTCTGTTTGCCAGGTGTGATTTTGGAAAGGTGCCCTGACTGATAAAAAGGCAACTCTTTCCAATTTGAGTTGACTGCTTTGTTGCCTCTTTGACCCCAGTATCTTGTTAAAGCCATTGTCAATCAATTCTCTTTTCATCACACCAAAGCTCTGAAAGCTTCAGTACGAGAGTATTCAAAGTGGAGTTAGGCAGTATTTAAGCACGCTAAGGTCTGTATTCCTTGCCTGATCTATAGTTGAGCTGTTTAAAAATCCATTCTCTAATATTAGTTTTTGAAACGAAGTACCCAACAATGTCCTGTGAACTTCTCTCCAAGGTTTAATTAGTCCAGCTTTTATGTGACCTTTTTTGATTTGAGCCATCCTTAAGTGTGCAGGGCAGCCTTGACATGGCTGGCTGTGATCATGGAGGTATGAGTAATGCTTTACTGTGTTTTCAGACTTGGTTGTAAGGATAGGCGAAACAAGAGTTAATTATTTATACATCTCTGGTTGTAACTGAGTGACTCTGACTTTGGGAGGGCAACACTGCAGAGCAACTAAGTGCTCTGATTTTCTTGTAATGTTCTCGGCACTATAATTTATTGGCCGCCATTTGTTGTGATCAGAAGCATTGGGTTTGGTCATATCAGTTATTGCAGGAGCAGGATGTAGGAATCGCTGTTTACATGTTACTGTAGGGTTTGGGGCAGGATGGTGTCCTGTTTCGATTTGGTTATAAAAAGGTTGGTGTTCCATTTGTGCAGCTGCTCCTGATCCTTGAATGTTTGGAGGCAGTTGTAAATATTTGTACCATGATTCTGCTGAGTCTCTTGTTATTGACTGCCACATTGACTACATCCAAATTGTTATTATTTTTAAAGTTTTGAACTTTGCTGCTTTTTGTGGATGGACAGATATTGGGTGGAAATTTAATTACATAATCAGGGCTTTTTGTTTCTCTCTCTCCTCATTTCTATTCGCGTAGGAAAATGAGTGTGGCCATTGCTATGTTCCACTGTTGGCAACAGTACAGTTTGGGCTTGACCCGATAGGGTTGCATTCACTAAGTTTTGCAGTTGAAGAAACTGCTGTGATACCAGAGTCCAGGTCTGTTCATATTAATCTAGTAGACCAAAGTACTACTTATAATGTAGGCCATCCTTCTGAGTTTGAGTGTTATAAACTTTAGGACACCTCATTCTTGAACTACTGGAAGGGAAAGCCAAGTTGATTGCTTTATTCAGAGATCCGGTCTTGCCCGTTCAGTCATCGATATTGGAAGTTTGGACATTTATGATTCACTGCTGCCAGCAACTTGGTGACTTGTCGGTGGGTTGTTCAAGGCAGAATAATGGCTCTCCACATGGAAACTGCTGTAAAAGCTGAGGCCATTGTCCCGTCTTCAACAGGCAGTATCTCCATTTGCTGCTTCCAACACACATGCTATGCTTATTGTTTGCTAAATCATGCTAATCTAATTACAGCTGACTACTTCGGCTCTCTTCTTTTGATTGAACTGTTCCCCACTGTTTGAACCTTGTCATCAAGAGTACTGATGTTGGAAAAGGCTTGAATGATAATTAGATGTGATTCCTTCTCTTTCAAGGCAATAACCTGTCACACACTATTTCCCCTGGAAGTCAATTCCCTTGCTTGGGAATCCCTCTTTCTGGAAAAATAACACACAAGATGGGCAAATTGATTCCTATTAATCCAGTCAACTAAGGTCTACTCACCCCGGGATTTTTATGCCTCCTATTGTATCGATATGCACCAATTCAGAGGCACCATTTCTCTACAGTTCTCCAGTTCATGTTGTTAAGATTAACAGTCCTAGTTTTCTCAACGTGAGGTAGGAATCAGAATTGCGTGATGAAAAGGCTTCATTTCAGATGTCTGGCTCGGTCTGAAAACCTGGTTGGTTTACTGACGACTTTGACCAAGCCATCTGATTGGAAAGTGGGTTGTTATGTAGCAGTCTTTATGCTAACTAATCTCCCAGAGAAGATGTTTTTGTGCTTTGACATTTCACACACGTTCTTTTCGAAAGGATATGTAGAGGAGCTGTGTGGATTGTGGAGTGTATACTAAATGGGCACTGTTACACTAAAGGACAAGGATATAGGTTCTTTAATCCATTACCTGTACCACTGATACCTTTTTTTTGTGAGAGATTTCCTTAAAAATAACAGCACACCTTTTGTGCTGTTCTGGGTGTAGTGCACACAAAGCTGAAGTGCATGGGGAGTGAGTGTGTGATGCTCACTAACCCATCAGTTTAAACTGTTGAGTATGTTAATCTGTCCATTTTTGAACGTGGTTGAAGATGACTGTTGCAAATAGGTAATTGGCCTTGGATACGAAGGTGAAGACTGATATATGTTGTATGATTGCCCCAGAACCAGTTCACTGATTTCTATCATTGTTGAAAAAATAAATAGTGCCTCAATGTAAATTTCTGCCTGTTTTCTTCACATTAACATTCTCCCTTCTTTTCTTCCATCCTCTTAATTTCTTTCTTCTTTTGGAACTTGGTGCATTTTATGTAGAGATTATGTTGCTTAATGAGATTTGTTTTCTTGTATTTTGCAGTAATTGTCATGTACAAGTTCCTGGACCATTTTTCAGAAGTTCTCATTTTTGAAATAAACTATTTCCACCTTTTTTTAAAAAAAAGTTTCTTATTTCTCATGCTGGCTGCCTCTGAAATAGGCATAATTTGCATTTCAGAAAACAAAATGTTTGGTTTGATAAATATTTACGTGTGGTAAATCAAAATTACATTGTAGCTGAATGATTCAGTTAAACTACACTGTCAGTTGTTATAGCATCATACAGTAGTCCATGCCCAACATAATCCTGCCTGCTCCTGGCCCATATCCCTCCAATCACTTATTCATGTATCTATCCAAATGTCTTTTTAATGTTGCCATTGTGCTTGCATCTATCACTTCCTCAGGAAGTTCATTCCAACTTCTGCATAAAAATGTGTCTTTTATATCTTTTTAAAATCTTTCTCCTCTCACCTTAAAAATGTGCCCCCTGGTCTCTGAAATCCCCCATCCTGGGGAAACGACAATTACCATTAACTCTATCTATACCTCTCATGATTTTCTAAACTTCTGCAACGCCTATCAACCCCCTATGCTCCAGTGAAAAATATCCCAGCTCTATCCAGTCTTCCTTCCTAACTCAAACCTTCCATACATGGGCAGCATCCCCTCAGCACATTCTGCATAAAAATGCTGAGATACCAAATCATATGAACCATGCACTCTAGATCAGAGCTCTCATCTGAGGGGAGCTCACTGACCAAACTGGGATGTGGAGTGAGGCTTTGGACAAGGAAGTGGGGGTAAATGTGCAGGAGAGGAAAGGAGGGAACATTACAATTTTTAACTCGGCCAACAATCAATCTCTGCAGCTGGATGTTGCGACAGGATTTGTGTCAGCCTTAAGCTTCTCAAGTAAATAGCTTTCTAAGACTTGCTGTTCCAATTGATTCATGAGGAAAGACAATTCATTTGATGCTGCGGGGAGCATTGGGGACCTGTGGAACCTTGGGGCGGGTGCTGAATAGAAAACTGGGAGGAATGAAAAGCTGTGACTGTCCAATTTAAAGCAATAAATTATTTGATTTCAATACACTGGATTTGAACAATTCGGTTCGATTGTGGATAATGTTCTGCTTTCATTTATGTTTGGCTGAGGAATTTTCTACAACAGTCGGACCGAGATGAACGTGTGAAAATTGTCTGGACCTCTGTAGCTGACTGCACTCTTTATTTAGATGTCTGGTCAGTGTTTAAATTCCATACTCTGAATTGCTGTATCTGATTACTTTCTCTAAAAAAAAGCAAGAAGATGGATTTGTAAATCATTTTTAAATTGATTTTATTTTTCACTTCAAAGCTTTAATAAACGTGTTCATATATCCATTCTTTATTGTTCTCTTTGTTCCTGTAGAGTCCAGTTTTTTTTTAACTGTGGTCCAGCATGTTAGCTTACTAGAGCAGTCTAGAAAGGTGTTCATGAGATTAATGCAAGATGCACCCCCTGAGCACCAACAATGTTCCCATTAGGAAACGATTAGATTAGATTACTTAGTGTGGAAACAGCCCCTTCGGCCCAAGTCCACACCGACCTGCAACCCACCCAGACCCATTCCCCTACACCTAACACTACGGGCAGTTTAGCCTGGCCAATTCACCTGACCTGCACATCTTTGGACTGTG
>NC_057723.1:80929989-80947168 GCF_004010195.1 Chiloscyllium plagiosum
GGTTGGTGCGGGTGTCCCAGAGGTGTTCTCTGAAATGTTCCACAAGTAGGCGGCCTGTCTCCCCAATGTAGAGGAGGCCACATCGGGTGCAGCGGATGCAGTAAATGATGTGTGTGGAGGTGCAGGTGAATTTGTGACGGAAATCGAAGGATCCCTTGGGGCCTTGGAGGGAAGTAAGGGGGGAGGTGTGGGCGTAAGTTTTGCATTTTTTGCAGTTGCAGGGGAAGGTGCCGGGAGTGGAGGTTGGGTTCGAGGGGGTGTGGACCTGACGAGGGAGTGGTCTTTCCGGAACGCTGATAGGGGAGGGGAGGGGAGGGAAATATATCATTTACTATAAACCGACCGACTCCCACAGCTACCTAGATTACACCTCCTCCCACCCTACCCCCTGTTAAAACGCCATTCCATTCTCCCAATTCCTCGCATCTGCTCCCAGGAGGACCAATTCCAACTCCCACAGCTACCTAGATTACACCTCCTCCCACCCTACCCCCTGTTAAAACGCCATTCCATTCTCCCAATTCCTTCGCCTCTGCCGCATCTGCTCCCAGGAGGACCAATTCCAATACCAAACAACCCAGATGGCCGCCTTCTTCAAAGACCGCAATTTCCCCTCAGACGTGGTTGACGATGCTCTCCACCGCATCTCCTCCACTTTCCGCTCCTCCGTCTTGAACCCCGCCCCTCCAATCGCCACCAGGACAGAACCTCACTGGTCCTCATCTACCACTCCACCAACCTCCAGATACATCGTATCATCCTTCGTCATTTCCGCCACCTCCAAACAGACCCCACCACCAGGGATATATTTCCCTCCCCTCCCCTATCAGCGTTCCGGAAAGACCACTCCTTCCGCGACTCTGTAACATGACAGGATATTACAATACTATTGGTTCATGGTCATCAATACTGATCATAGCTTATGAAGGATATGTACTATTTATTGAATTCAATTGACAAATTCTGATGGTGGGGTTTGACTTCAGCCCGGAGCAATGGTTATATTGCTGGATGAATCTCACAAATCAAAATGGTTTGAACCTGGTAGTGCTCATAATATAGCGCTGGGTTTGTTGTGGCCACCCCGTATCTTCTGAGAATCTTAACAGATGTGTTCTGCATAAGATTGGAGTTTTTTAATGGCTCTCCATCACTTGATTATTCATTGGATTTGGGTGGAGTGGAGTTCACCACCTTCAGCATCTGAGAATGTTCTTCAAGGAAGATGCCAACTGGAATTGTGTTTTTTTTTTTTGCAAAAAAAAAAGGCTTTTATTCTAGTTCAAATCATCAAGAAAATTGAGCCTTAGTCCCATAATATTTGACAAAGTGACAGCTGCCATCTGGTTTTGTCTGGACTAAAATAGCTGATGTACAATACTGAGTCAACAGCTCCCCTGAAAGAAATACTTGAACATTTGCAGGTACATTTTATATCATCAAGAGCAGTGGCTGAATCTATGTGTTGATCTATAATTGGAAAATGACTTGAGTTCTAGGTGTGAAAATGAAGCTCATTGCTTATATATGGAATCCTGCAGTTGCATCTTTTGAGAAGACAATCTTCAGTTTTCACTCGATGTTTGAGGTGGACAAAACATCCATCGGTTCAAGAGCTGAGGCTGAAACCATCTCTGTTCGAATATTAAAGTTGGTGGTGCCTTCATGCACTGCGTATGGGGAGCTTGTATGTGAGTACAGAATTTGAACCAGTTAAAGAAGACTTTTGACCCAAAAGGTCTATCCTGTGTTAAAGCTCCATGTGACCTTTATCTCACTATTTTGCCATTAAATCAACAGTAAAATCAAAAGAAGTAATTTGCATGCTAGGAGGTAAAATTCCATTTAAGTGAAGTTGCAAGGAAAGAACATGCTGCACAACAGCACAAAAAAGCATAACAGCAAATGCATTTCATTAATTGTGGATGATCCTTCAGATTTGATACAATTTTTGTACCTTGCATAATCGACATCTCTAATTGCGCAAATGTGATCAGTCCGGCACCAGTCATCACAATCACCCAAGTCGTAACTAACTGAATTGTATTCGTAATATTTCTGCAAATAATCTTTGTCCTGGCTCAATTTATCCAGCACAGCTTGCATGGATCCAGCTGTTCCATCGTGTACTTGGAAGGCTTCTGTTAAACGGTATTCTTCTTCCCAAAGTGGAGCCTGGGTATTGGCCAAAGTTAAATTCAAATAATAGGTCACCATATCCTAAGATGGGAAAAAGCAGAGAAACAAGTTGTCTGTAAATTTTGAGTGTGGAAAAATATGTTCCATTTGTAGCACGGATACGCTACAGCTGCTGTAATGTGTCAATGCAAAATGTGCTGTGTTCAGTGAAGCTGCAGATTTCCATTCCCTTTTCTGTGCCTACTTGAGACAGCCACTGTAAGGTTAAAATTACTTCAATCATGCTGAAGAAAGAGACGTACTGTTGAAGCTTGCCATTTTGCACTCATTGGGACAACGGTAAGCATACCAAATTTCAAATAAGGCGACATTTTGTAATGTGTGGAAATTTGGGTGTTAACAGCTTGGCAGTTCATATTGATTTATGTAACTGGTTTTTGGGGAGGTGATGGTCTAGTGGTATTGTCATTGGATTAGTAACCCAGACATCCAGTAAGCTTACAGAGTCATGCAGCATGGGGACAGACCCTTCGGTCCAACCAGTCCATAATCCCAAACTAAGCTAGCCCCCATCTGCCTGTTCTTAGCCTGTATCTCCAATCATTTCTTATTCATGTACTTACCCAAATATCTTGTAATTGTACCTGCATCCGCCACTTCCTCTGGAAGTTTATTTCACACACAAATGCTCTTTGTAAATAAAATTGCCTCTCATTCATTTTTTAAATCTTTCTCCTCTCAACCTTCAAAAATATGCCCCCTGGTTTTGAAATTCCAACCCCTAGGGGTGAAAATACATCTGCCAATCGTTATCTATGTCCCTCATGATTTTATAAACCTCTATAAGGTCACCCTGCAACCATGTGTGCTCCAGTGAAAAGAGTCCCAGCCTCTCCTTATAACTCAAACCCCTCATTCCTGGCAACACCCTGGTAAATCTCTTCTTAACCCTCACCAGCTTAATAATGTAGTAAGAATATCCTGTTCTGGGAACTCTAGCTTGAATCCTGTCACGGCAAATGATGGAATTTGAATTCAATAAAAAATCTGGGATGAAAAGTCTGATGATGACCAAGAGACCATTCTTGATTATTGGGAAAATCTAGTAAAAACGAAGAAAGATGCTGGAGATCACAGTGGGTCAGCAGTATCCATGAAGAGACATCAAGCTAACATTTAGAATCTAGATGACTCTCTATCAAGAGCTGAAGAAAGTAGTGTCTGGTCTACGTGTGACTTCACAGCCATAGCAACGTGATTGACCATTAACTGGGTGGTTGGGAATGGGCAATAAATGCCAGCCAACAACTCCCCCATCCTAGGAGTGAATTTAAAAAAGTATTACTGTGGAGAAAACACCACAGACTCTCAGAATGCCCAAAGCATGGTGCATTCTCCATGGCTGTGTCTCAACCAATCAGCATCCCAAATTTCCCAGGAGGTTTTAATGTTTCTCTTGTCCCTGAGCGAACGAAACTTGACCAAGTGCCATACATTTTTCATATGTATTTTGAATAAGTTGTACTCATTTATAATGAAGTTCATTATTTTCTTTGGTCGCTGCTCTGGGTTTATGCAATTGTTACTGTGTGAATCAAGCGTTTTTAAATTACCAGGCGATTCCTTCCATCCAAAGACATCCAACAACGTCAGGAAAACATTTGTGGGAATGCTTTGGAAATGTTAATCTCATTTTTATCTGGAAGTTGATTTATTGATGTCTATCTTCTTCCCCTGCCTTTTCTTGTGGTATCCATGATGTGGAGGTGCCAGTGTTGGACTGGGGTGGGCAGAGTCAGAAGTCACACAACACCGGGTTGTGGTCCAACAGGTTTATTTCAAATCACTTCAGCTGATGGAGGAACAGTGCTCCGAATGCTTGTGATTTCAAATAAACCTATTGGACTATAACCTGGTGTCATGTGACTTCTGACCCTTTCTTGTGGAAGGAATAGCAATGTCTGTCATGACAAACACATCCGAACACAATGCTCCTGATCTTACATTCGTAATAATTGTGAAACTAACAATGTTCAACGCTATTATGGAATAAATGGGACTAATTTCCAATTTCTAAAGGAAACAGTAACGGAACAGTGGGCGGCACGGTGGCACAGTGGTTAGCACTGCTGCCTCACAGTGCCAGAGACCCGGGTTCAATTCCCGACTCAGGCGACTGACTGTGTGGAGTTTGCACATTCTCCCCGTGTCTGCGTGGGTTTCCTCCGGGTGCTCCGGTTTCCTCCCACAGTCCAAAGATGTGCAGGTCAGATGAATTGGCCACGCTAAATTGCCCGTAGTGTTAGGTAAGGGGTAAATGTAGGGGTATGGGTGGGTTGCGCTTCGGCGGGTTGGTGTGGACGTGTTGGGCCGAAGGGCCTGTTTCCACACTGTAATGTAATCTATAATCTAATATGTGAAGAAATAATATAGGTCTAGAGGCAGTGCAAGATGGGGGAGAAGAATTAGCACCAATAGTTGCTGTCCAATAAAAAGAGAGGCAGACGTTGTAATATTGAATTGTTGACTTGTTGAATCTGCTAATCGCATTTGCAGCTCAATTAGACATATCCTTTTGTTTTCAGTTGCAATCACCTCTGGTTGTCTGGACTGCACGGTTCCGTTTGCGATCAGTCCACAGCTTAAAGAACATGCTGGAGAGGAAGAATGGGAGACCACCTGACAGGCAGTGCATGGGTCCCCCACGATTATCCTCCTAGTCTGTATTCGGTTCTCAGTACTGACAGTTCATCTGGGGAGTGCAGTCAGAGCCAAGGCTGTGGCTGGTTGAGTTGTGAGCACCTGGCACCTTTCTCAGTGGCCTGTTTTTGACGCCGTCTCCTTGCGATGGCTTCTGTCAGTCTGTGACTCAATGCAGCATTTTTACCAGCACGTGTAGCATCTGGCCCGCAATTCCAGTGGGGGATAGGGTGGGAGTCGAGTCCTTGAATCCAGAGCCATGGAATCAGCTGTCTTAAATTCTCTTATTTTTTTCTTTATTATATTCTGGAACGACTGTCATTCTGAACTTTATTTCTTTATTTTTCTAATTTTTTAGCCCTAAGAATTTGTACTTAATCTGTGCCTAGGTACCTTGTACCTAAGATTGTAAACTTGTCACTGTAGCTGAAAAATGTGTTGCTGGAAAAGCTTATGCCCGAAACGTCGATTCTCCTGCTCCTTGGATGCCTGTGCTTTGCCAGCAACACATTTTTCAGCTCTGATCTCCAGCATCTGCAGTCCTCACTTTCTCCTAACTTTTCACTGTACTCAGGTGGGTACATGTGACAGTAAAGCTAATTCACTTCAAGGTACAAGGAAGACTGGAAAAGACATAGTGACAGATGGTTCAGTCAGGGAACATATACATATTTCTGTGACTGTTATGTGAAACCAAAATGGTAGGTTGCCTCTCTGGGGGCAGGATCCAAGGACGTCACTCAGCAGTTGAGAGGAGGGAGGGTGGGTGGATATCCAGCGGCAACGTCCATGTTGACTCTGACAACATATGTGGAATAATGGATGCAATCCTGCAGGCAGAATTTCAGGAGGTAGGTAGAAGATCAGGAACTGAGAAGGAGTTATCTTTGGTCTACTCCTAGTGAAGTGTAAACAAGCACGGAAATAATGGGATAAGACATGTAAATGTGCGGCTGAAAAGTTGATGATGGAGAGTTTTTGATTTTTGGCACGCTGGGACTGGGTTGGTGGGACCATGCAGATGATTGCCCCGGTCAGAGTCAGGGCTGTGTTCCTTGTGGGGTGTTGTGCTATTTTTCCTGGAAAGGATTTTGAGTAATTTAGCAGGGATGTGGGAACCCACAGGTATCGGAGATATTGTGGTGGTTCAGTGGTTAGAACCAATGCCTCCCAGCACTAGGGACCCCAGGTACGATTCTAGTCCTCAGGTGACTGTGTGGAGATTGCACGTTCTCCCCGTGTCTGCATGGGTTTGCTCCAGTTTCCTTGCGAAGTCTAAGGATGTGCGGGTGGGTGGATTGGCTGCGGGGAATTGCTTGTAGCGTCCAAGGATGTGCAGGCTAGGTGGGTGGGCTAGCCATGGGAAATGCAGCGGTTACAGGGATAGGGTAGCAGGTAGGTCTATGATTAGATTAGATTAGATTCCCCACAGTATGGAAACTGGCCCTTCAGCCCAACCAGTCCACACTGTCCCTCCGAAGAGTAACCCACCCAGATCCATTTCCCTCTGACTAATGCACCTAACACTATGGGCAATTTAGCATGGCCAATTCACCTGACTACACATCTTTGGACTGTGGGAGGAAACCGGAGCATCCGGAGGTAACCCACACAGATACAGGGAGAATGTGCAAACTCTACACAGACAGTCACCTGACGCTGAAATCAAACCTGGGATCCTGGTGCTGTAAGGCAGCAGTGCTAACCACTGAGCCACCTCAATATCTCCAATAATGCTCTTCAGAGGGGAGGTGTAATCTTGATGGGCTGAATGGCCTGCTTTCACACTGCACGGGATTCTATGATTCTAGATGAATTGCAAATACTGGGAGAGGTAATTAGCCTTAGAGGTCTAAATTAGCATCGTTGTGTACATATGTGAATGCATAGATTGTGGTAAATAAGACTGGTTAGTTGCAGGTACAGATTGTCAAGTGAAGATATGATGTGGGCAGGACTGAGTGTTAAATATTCCAGGATACGAGGTGTTCAACAAAGATAGAAAAAGACAAAAGTGGGGAGGGCTGGTGGTGTTAATTAAGGAGTATTGCAGTAATGGAGAAATTGGATGTCCCAGAAGGCTCAAAGATGGAATTATTTGGCTGGGAGTAAGGAGCAGGATGCTTGGTGTATTCTGTAGGTCAGCAACCAGTGGGAAGGATCAGAGGAACAAGTTTGAATAATTGCAGCAGTTAGAGAGTAGTTATGGAGAACTTTAATGATCCGAATTTGACTGGGATGGTGGTAAAGGGCGGAGAGAGGCAAGAATATCCTACTTACCTCCATGTTTTCAGAGACAATTAGGGATGGGCATCAAATGTTGGTGTAGCCAAGAACACCCATTAAAGAGTGAAAACAGAACTAAACTTTTCCTGTTCTTGGCTCAGGGCAGGAGATCAGTGCACAAAGAAAGCCAAGGGCTTACAGGTTACAAGTGCCACCCAATAGTACCAGTGATTGTTCTCAAATTTTCTTTTAGTAGACATTAGCTGCGTGAAAACAGCAACGTTATGCTGAATTTATAGGGAGCTGCCTCTTAATCTGAACCTACCCAGTCACGGTAAAGTTCTTACAGGACAATGATTGTGCCTTGATGCCAACCTAACTTAAAGCACCAGGTCAGGAACAAAGAGCAGGATACCATCTTAGAAGAAATAAAAAGATGCAACTTGGGAACTAGCGATTATGGGGAAGGAATTGTCACAGGGTTCAGCTGATGCACTCATAAAACAGTAGAAGTAGCCACTGTGAATTCTTCTGAACTATTAAAGTTATGGCAGGAGTTGAGAGGAACTCTCCCTCATCTATACATTCCAGGCAGAGGTGAGGAGATCAATTTCCAGATAGCATTGTTTCAACAAACATCAAGATTACATATGCTAAGTCAGCCAGTGTGGTGTGTATGGATTCTTACCAAGATTTGCAGAGTGTGTACATCATATTGAAAGAGGCGAATCCCGGGGTTTTGTGATCCCTTCTGTAAGCCGGCTAATGTGGTTTTCCAAGGGGTTACTGCCGGAGCAATAAACATGGCACTGATGGGAGAACCTGCAATGAAATACTTCTGTCATTTTTTAGTTCGAATGCCAATCATCAACTTCACTCAAAAGCACTTTAGTATGGAGATCGACGGGAGAAAAATAAAGAGGCAATAGAGTCAGAGAGCTGTACAGCATTAAACGGACCCTTCAGTCCAACTGTCCATGCCGACCAGATATCCCAACCTCATCTAGTCCCACTTACCAGCATTTGGCCTATATCCCTTTAAGCCCTTCGTATTCGTATACCCATCCAGATGCCTTTTAAATGTTGTTATTGTACCAGCCTCCACCACATCCTCTGGCAGCTCATTCCATACACACACCACCCTTTGGGTGAAAGAGTTGCCCCTTAAGTCTCTTTTAAATTTTTCTCCTCTCACCTTAAATCTGTGTCCTCTAATTCTGAACTCCCCTACCCTGGGGAAAAGACCTTGTCTATTCACCCTATCCGTGCCCCTCATGATTTTATAAACCTCTATATGGGATGCTCTTGGGTGGGTCAGTGTGGACTTGTTGGACCAACTGGCCTTTTTCCACATTGTAGGGATTGAAGAAACAAAGATGGAGCTTGTTATGTATCGGACCAGACCAGACCCCATCAATATATATTAAGAAGATAGCCTGAACCCTAACGTTTTCTTATTTTAAAGGCAAAGGTAATGTGTTCCAGAAGCAATTTGATTGGTCAATCTACTCAACTTTATACAAAATACTGTAGTTAAAATACAACAAAAGAAAGAAGAACTTAGAATAACAATTCTTTGGAAAACGTAACAGAATAGATTAGATTAGATTACTTACAGTGTGGAAACGATACAGTAACTATTACTAACTAACTTCCAATATAGCAACATCCCATAAACGCACCCCTTGGCAAAAAAGCAAATTACGAAAAATAGATTGGTCTCCCAGGTAACGCAGCAGCAAAGAGAAATCTCAACTTCTAGCTGTAACTGAGAGAGGGGAAAGTTAACTTATACTTCTTCAAGCCTCCAGCATCTTCTGCCCTATTGAGTCGCCAACAACAACTACTTAATGCTAAACCTAAAAACTGAAGAAAAACTAGAAATCCTGGTCTGTGGGAACTGGTGACACCCAGCCAGGCTGCTTCTATTTGTGGGCGGCACGGTGGCACAGTGGTTAGCACTACTGCCTCACAGCGCCGGAGATCCGGGTTCAATTCCCGCCTCAGGCGACTGTGTGGAGTTTACATGTTCTCCCCGTGTCTGTGTGGGTTCGGAAATAAGCCCTTCATCATGGCTAACCCACCTAGCCTGCACATCCTGGACAATTGAGTCCACCCTAACCTGAACATTTTTGGACTGTGGGAAGAAATCCGCAATTTGCCTGCCATTGCCATAGGCCCTTGGCAGATGCCAACTCCCTGGCCGTACACTCATCCCTGGAACATCTGGATACCTACATCAGGCTCCTATTCATTGACTTTAGCTCTGCCTTCAACATCACAATTCCAAAAAATCCATCTCCAAACTCTAAGACCTAGGACTCTGCCCCTCCCCTCTGCAACTGGATCCTCGTCTTCCTGACGCATTATCAGTAAGGATAGGCATCAATACCTCTTCCACAATAATCCCCAACACTGGTGCCCCGCAAGGTTGTGTACTCAGCCCTTTATTATCCTCCTTATACACTCACCACTGTGTGGCCAAATTCAGCTCCAACTCTTAGTTACAAACTTGCTGATGATGCCACGTGAAGGGTCAGATTTAAAAAAATAACAAGACAGAATACAGGAAAGAGATAGGCAGCTTAGTGGCGTGGTGTAAACTTAACAATCTCTCCCTCAATGTCAGAAAAATGAAGGAGCTGGTCATTGACTTCAGGAAGCAGAGTGGAGGACATGCCCCTGTCTGTGTCAATGAGGTTGAGGTGGAGATGGTTGAGAGCTTCATGGTGCTGGGAGTAAATATCACCAACAATCCATCCTGGTCCATCCATGTGAATGCTACAGTCAAGAAAGCACCCCAACACCTCTACTTACTGAGGAAATTCGGCATGCCCACAATGACTCTTACCAATTTTTATAGATGCACAATAGAAAACATCCCATCTGGATGCTTCATGGCTTGGTATGGCACTGCTCTGACCAAGACTGCAAGAAATTACAGAGAGTTGTGAACGCAGCCCAGTTCATTATACAAATCAGCCTCCCATTCACTGACTCCATCCACACTTCTTGCTGCCTTGGGAAAATAGCCAACATAATCAAAGACCCCTCCCATGCCGATTTAAAATCTCTTCCAATGGGCAGAAAATAAAAAATACATTTGATAACACGTGCCAACAGATTTAATTCAGCCTCTCCCCTAACGGACCTCTCATATATTAGACTAGGAGAAAGTGAGGACTGCAGATGCTAGAGATCAGAGTCAGAAAGTGTGGCTCTGGAAACACACAGCAGGTCAGGCAGCATCTGAGAAGAATAAACTCGAAACATCAACTCTCCTGTTCCACGGATGCTGCCTGACCAGCTGTGCGTTTCCAGCCCATCGAGTCCTCACAGACCCTCCAAAGTTCCAATCACATCCCTGTAACTCTGTGTTTCCCATGGCTAGGAGAAAGTCAGGACTGCAGATACTGGAGATCAGAGTTGAAAAGTGTGGCGCTGGAAAAGCACAGGAGGTCAGGCAGCATCCGAGGACTCTCATATATCAGAGTTGATCTTTCTCTGCCCGTTCTCTGTAGCTGTAACACTATATTCTGCATTCTGTTGTTACCCTGATGTACTTGTGTAAGGTATGATTTGTCTGGCTAGCATGCAAAACAATACTTCTCACTGTACCTTGGTACATTTGACAACAATATATCAAATCAAATACTAAACATTCCACGATTTCACAACTCTAAGTTGTCATTCACTCATCAATCTTAGCTGAGAGAGGGCAATATTAAATGCGAGTGTGATGATGGTATAACGTGGATGGGGACTTCACTCTGCATCCTCTGAGCATATTTGAGAGAGCTTGCTGCTGACACTGGGCAATAATAATGGATGTTAATGTTTTGGTCCAGTTGATCTGAAGTCTAGATTTAGGCTGTTGTCAGGAGCAACCATTTAATGCATGTTTTTACTAACTACAAAATGCTTCTTAATGCAAGTAACATAAAATAACATAACAAAATGGCTTCTAGAAGCAAATTAACAATTTTGTTTATAATGGCATCTAACTGATGAAAACTACATTCCTGAACTAATTGAAAGAGATTAGTAAACAATGCCCTGTTCATAGTATGAATTAACTAAGTAAGATATGACATTATTAAAGTATCCTACATTGACCTTGGAAATCAGGTGTCCCGGACATAAAGAAGCGCAAAACAAGTCAGTTCCCAGGAAATATCATTGGTTTAGTTTTATGTCTATTTGTCGTTTTATTACATTTTATTGGATTAATTTTGCAATTAAGGCAGTTCAGTTTGTTAAGAGACCTATAAAAGTTGCTTGTGTTTAAGCTGAAGTACAGCAACTTTTCCAGAGTACACAGAGATGCTTAACCCCTGTGTTGCTGGATAACCCATGCCTGGCGTCGTAATAAATTGTTAAATCTTGCTGAAATCAGACCAAGTGTTTATTTGACCGATTGCAGAAACGAGAGGCCTCTCCTGGGGTCTGGGTCTTCACAGTGACCCTTCCTCAGACCAGTTCTGAGGAAGGGTCACTGGATCCAACACATTAACTCTGACTTCTCTCCACAGATGCTGCTAGACCTGCTGAGCTTTTCCAGCAACTTCTGTCTTTATTCTGATTTACAGGAACCTCAGTTCTTTTGGTTTTAATAAAGATGGATGTGTTCTGCTTCTGTGTATTCACATTGTGTTCTCATTAATAGCACAAAACCATGGCAAAGCGGTATCATGATGTGTACTGGGAAGCCTTGAACTATACAAGAAATCTAACAGCCCCTTTGCAAGGTCTTTAAGTCAGTACTACACTTATAACAGTGAAGTGTTGCATCCTTTACGTGATTTGTGGTTGGTGCTTCAAGATTGAAGCTCAAGAACAGCATGTTCCTTGTCATTGTTAGGCTGATGATTGGACTCTCTAACTTCAAACACTGTTGATCTTACTTTGTGCCCCTCCTGTGCAGTGTAACCTTATGTACCTCGCTCTGTCTAAGACACTATGATCTATCTGAACTTGTTTGCTACAATCTGCTTGTACTGCTCGCAAAACACAGGTTTTCACTGTACTTAGGTACATTCGAAAATAAATGAATCAAATCAAATCAAATCAATGAGGTGAATTGTTGATCCTGAAAGCTAAGTGGGAGAATCACACAGACAGGGCCGTTTTACCTGAGCTCACTTGACACTCCCTGCATAAGATTATACACTTGCCATGTCTCTTTAACTTGATCCATACAATGATTGAATTCAGTAGTAATCAGAACTTAATACGAAGAGAATTGTCCATACTGTACCGTCATTGGAGTAGAAGATTTTAAAACTGTCACGGTGTTGATGTCCAAAAAACTGTCCTGCTATCACTTGGCTGTGTTTTTGGATGATTTCGATATACCTTTTGTTGAATTTTTCCTGGAACCAGTGTGTTCCCCTTTTCTTCTCAAAGAATCCAGGAGGTACATGCCCAATGATGTAAACCTGACAATAGGGTTTCAAATATTAATTCTCATCCGTTCTCAAAGGCTCAGAACATTCCTATAGGTCTCACCTAACTCGCTCCAGTGGCAACCCAAATGCACCAGCCTAGTGTTGCTAACTGTTGATTAATGATTTAATGACAGGACCATCACTCGACATTCCTGACCTATAACCTTTTGCAAACATTTTCACTGGGTAGTGATCGTGAGTTTGTTATGGACCAGACTGAACACCCTCAAGATATATTCAGAAGACAGCCCAGACCCTCGTCCTTTCTTATTTTAAAGATAAGTGCCAGGTGTTGCATTTTGATTGGTCAAACTCCCAGATTTGAAGCAAAACACACTTTATTCATACCCTATGGTTAAAATATAACAAAATAAAGAAGAAATTGGAATAACTTAACTCTATTGAAAAACTTAACAGAATAATAAATTATTTAATGACTAAACAGTAACTGTTCAAATATAGTAACATCTCATAAACACACCCTTGGCAAAGGCAAATTCTGTAACATAGGTTGTCTCACAGGCAATTCTCCAGTCCAGGAGGAAGAACATCAAGAGAAAACTCAGAGAGAGAGTGTAGCAGGGAGGGATGTACTGCAGCTCCCAAACCCAGCTTCAAGATCCAAGCAACTGCTACTGAAAAGACTAAAACTAAAACTCCTGTTTCTCTGGGAACTTACCCCCACCCATTCAGGCTGCTTCTATTGTTCCAACTTTAAAAATAACCCCAAGGCCTCAAGAACTGTTTATGGGCCGTGTGTACACTGATCAGCACCTCTCTCACAACCTTTCCTCATAAAAAAAAGACAAAATATGCCTCTTAAAGTCATGGTATTGTCCCAGTTGGAATGTTGTATTAATCTGTCGACTGTACGGAACTTACACTGTTGTGACACCTACTGTTTAAATGTGTGTTTCTTTTTATTTTAAACAGTGCTGGCTTCTATGTATTACTATGTGGAGAGGGGAGTGAAGAAGGTGTTTGGTATGCTTGCCTTTATTTGTCAGAGCATTGAATACAGGAGTTGGGAGGTCATGTTGCAGTTGCACAGTATGTTGGTTTGGCCATTTTTAGAATATTGCGTTCAATTCTGGTCATAGAGTCCTCCTTGCTATCGGAAGGATATTGTGAAACTTGAAAGGGTTCAGAAAAGATTTACAAAGGAGTTGTTGGGGTTGGATGTTTGAGCTATAGGGAGAGGCTGGGGCTGTTTTCCCTGGAGCATCAGAGGCTGAGGGGTGACCTTATAGAGGTTTACAAAATTATGAGGGGCATGAATAGGGTGAGCAGACAAGTTCTTTTCTCTGGGGTGGGGGAGTCCAGAACTAGAGGTCATAGGTTTAAGGTGAGAGGGGAAAGATATAAAAGGGCCAACTTTTTCACACAGAGGGTGGTGCATGTATGGAATGAGCTGCCAGAGGAAGTGGTGGAGGCTGGTACAATTACAACATTTAAAAGGCATTTGGATGGGTATATGAATAGGAAGGGTTTGGAGGGATATGGGCCGAGTGCTCGCAGGTAGGACATTTATCGAGTCATAGAGTCATAGAAATGTACAGCACAGAAACAGACCCTTCGGTCCAACTCGTCCATGCCGACCAGATATCCTAAACCAGCGTTTAGATCAGAGTGGTGCTGGAAAAGCACAACAGGTCAGGCAGCATCCGAGGAACAGGAAAATCGATGTTTCAGGCAAAAGCCCTTCATCAGGAATAGATGCAGGGAGCCTCCAGGGTGGAGAGAAAAATGGCGGTTGGTGGTTGAGGCTGGGGAGAAGGTAGCAAAGAGTACAATAGGTGGATGGAGGTGGGGATGGAGGTGATAGGTCAGAGAAGAGGGTGGAGCGGATAGGTGGGAAGGGAGATTGGCAGGTAGGACCGGTCATGGGGACAGTGCTGAGCTGGAAGGTTGGAATTGGGGTAAGGTGGGGGGAGGGGAAATGAGGAAACTGGTGAAGTCCACATTGATGCCCTGGGGTTGAAGTGTTCCGAGGCAGAAGATGAGGCGTTCTTCATCTAGGCGTCGGGGGGTGAGGGAGCGGCGATGGAGGAGGGGGAGTTAAACTGTTGATATCCTAGCCCAATCTAGTCCCACCTGCCAGCACCTGGCCCATATCCCTCCAAACCCTTCCTGTTCATATACCCATCCAGATGCCTTTTAAATGCTGTAATTGTACCAGCCTCCACCACTTCCTCTGGCAGCTCATTCCATACACACACCACCCTCTGCGTGAAAAAGTTGCTCCTTAGGTCTCTTTTATATCTTTCCCCTCTCGCCCTAAAGCTATGCCCTCTAGTTCTGGGATTAAAAGGCATCTGGATGGGTACGTGAATAGGAAGGGTTTAGAGGGATATGGCAAATGGGCTTAGATTAGTTTAGGATATCTAGTCAGCAGGGTTGAGTTAGATTGAAAGGGTCTGTTTCTGTGCTGTCCATCTCTATGACTCTAAATCAAAGATCAAACATCATCTCTTACTTTCTCTCCCGCTGTGGAGGCTCTTGAAAGGGTTTCATCAAACCACTGGAGCTGGCCAGCAGGGTCACTGAGATCCACCGTCAGTGCATTCTTGTTGTAGTAGAAGTTTGTGTTCAGGACGATCATTCGCTGTCCTTCCTGATGGAGTAGCTTCTCTGTGTAGAAAGCACCTGCAAGTGAACGCGGCAGGAGGTGAGTGCAATCAGCATGTACGTACGGTGGGAAAAGACCATGCAAGGTTTGGCATGAGGGCAGGCAAGGCTGCAGATGGATAGGTGATAAACACTGGAAGACAGTGGGCAGTAAATTGCTACTTTTTTTTTTCTTTTATTTGTTCTTGGGATTTGAGCGTTGCTGGCATTTGCCCATCCCTAAATTTCCTTCAGCAGGTTTCGTTCACTGCGTAGCCACCTTCCCCAACGGAATTTCAAAAAATGAGAGGAGACCTCATTAAAACCTAAGATTTAGAAATGGCTGTTTCTCGTCAGGTTCTTCTCTCTGGAAGTTGTATTTTGAACTCTGCCATCTCACCTGGACAATGGTGTTATCTATTCATTAACCTATAAAGTTAAAAATCACTCAACACAAGGTTTATAGAACATAGAGCAGTACAGCACAGAACAGGCCCTTCAGCCCACGATGTTGTGCCGACCACTGATCCTCAGCAGTCTCTTAAATGTCCCCAATGACCTCGCTTCCACAACTGCTGCTGGCAACTCATTCCATGTTCTCACAACTCTCTGTGTAAAGAACCCGCCTCTGACATCCCCTCTATACTTTCCTCCAACCAGCTTGAAACTATGACCCCTCGTGTTAGCCATTTCTGCCCTGGGAAATAGTCTCTGGCTATCGACTCTATCTATGCCTCTCATTATCTTGTATACCTCAATTAGGGCCCCTCTCCTCCTCCTTTTCTCCAATGAAAAAAGTCCGAGCTCAGCCTCTCTTCATAAGATAAGCCCTCCAATCCAGGCAGCATCCTGGTAAACCTCCTCTGAACCCTCTCCAAAGCATCCACATATTTCTGATAATAGGGTGACCAGAACTGGACGCAGTATTCCAAGTGTGGTCTAACCAAAGTTTTATAGAACTGCAACAAGATCTCACGACTCTTAAACTCAGTCCCCATGTTAATGAAAGCCAAAACACCATATGCTTTCTTAACAACCCTGTCCACTTGGGTGGCCACTTTAAGGGATCTATGTACCTGCACACCAAGATCCCTCTGTTCCTCCACACTGCCAAGAATCCTATCCTTAATCCTGTACTCAGCTTTCAAATTCGACCTTCCAAAATGCATCACCTCGCATTTATCCAGGTTGAACTCCATCTGCCACCTCTCAGCCCATCTCTGCATCCTGTCAATGTCCCGCTGCAGCCTACAACAGCCCTCTATACTGTCAATAACACCTTCAACCTTTGTGTCGCCTGTAAACTTGCTGACCCATCCTTCAATCCCTTCATCCAAGTCATTAATAAAAATTACAAACAGTAGAGGTCCAAGTGCAGAGCCCTGTGGAACACCACTCACCACAGACTTCCAGGCAGAATATTTTCCTTCTACTACCACTCGCTGTCTTCTGTTGGCCAGCCAATTCTGTATCCAGACAGCTAAGTTTCCCTGTCTCCCATTCCTCCTGACCTTCTGAATGAGCCTACCATGGTGAACCTTATCAAATGCCTTGCTGAAGTCCATATACACCACATCCACAGCTCGACCCTCATCAACTTTTCTAATCACATCCTTAAAGAACTCGATAAGGTTTGTGAGGCATGACCTGCCCATCACAAAGCTGTGTTGACTGCATTTAATCAAGCCATGCTCTTCCAGACGGTCATAAATCCTATCCCTCAGAATCCCTTCTAACACCTTGCAGACGACAGAGGTGAGACTTACTGGTCTGTAATTGCCAGGGATGTCCCTATTTCCTTTCTTGAAGAGAGGAATTACATTTGCCTCTCTCCAGTCCTCAGGTACAACTCCAGTGGAGAGCGAGGATGCAAAGATCTTCGCAAGTGGCAAAGCAATTGTATTTCTCATTTCCCAAAGCAGCCGAGGACAAATCTGGTCCGGGCCTGGCGACTTGTCAATCTTAATGTTTGACAAAATTTTCAGCACATCAGCTTCCTCTATCTCTATCCATTCCAGCATGCACACCTGCTCCTCAAAGGTTTCATTCACTACAAAGTT
>NC_057723.1:80948858-80957198 GCF_004010195.1 Chiloscyllium plagiosum
CTGATCATCTTATAAACCTCTGTCAAGTCACCCCTCATCCTTCGCCGTTCCAACGGGAAAAGGCCGAGAACTCTCAACCTATCCTCGTACGACTTATTCTCCATTCCAGGCAACATCCTGGTAAATCTTCTCTGCACCCTCTCCAAAGCTTCCACATCTTTCCTAAAGTGAGGCGACCAGAACTGCACACAGTACTCCAAATGTGGCCTAACCAAAGACCTGTACAGCTGTAACATCACTTCACGACTCTTGAATTCAATCCCTCTGCTAATGAACGCTAATACACCATAGGCCTTCCTCAACAATGGAATCTTCTGTAGCAGTGATACTCTCTCTGATTAGTAGTGCTACACCCCCTCCTCTTTTTTCCCCCCTCCCTATTCTTTTTAAATGCTCTAAACCCTGGAACATCCAGCAACCATTCCTGCACCTGAGAAACCCATGTCTCTGTTATGGCCACAACTTCATAGCACCAGCTTTTGGAGTGCTGCTCCTTCGTTGGGTGGTTGTAACCTGTGGATAGAGAAATAGAGTTGTACAGCAGGGAAACAGACCCTTCAGTCCAACTTGTTCATGCTGACCAGATATCCCAACCTAGTCTAGTCCCATTTGCCAGCACTTGGCCCATATCCCTCTCAACCCTTTCTATTAAAAACCCATCCAGATGCCTTTTAAATGCTGTAATTGTACCAGCCTCCATCACTTCCTCTGGCAGCTCATTCCATACACACACCACCTTCTGTGTGAAACACGTTGCCCCTTTGGTCCCTTTTATATCCTTGCCCTCTCACCGTAAACTTATGTCCTCTAGTTCTGGATTCCCCCACCCCAGGGAAAAGACCGTGCCTATTTACCCTGTCCATGCCCTGCAGGGGCTGCACGGGGGGGGGGGGTCAGTGGTTAGCACTGCTGCCTCACAGTGCCAGGGACCCAGCCTCGGGCGACTGTCTGTGTGGAGTTTGCACATTCTCCCCGTGTCTGCGTGGCTTTCCTCCGGGTGCTCCGGTTTCTTCCCACAGTCCAAAGATGTGCCGGCCAGGTGAATTGCCCATAGTGTTAGGTGCATTAATTGGAGGGAAATGGGTCTGAGCGGATTACTCTTCAGAGGATCGGTGTGGACTTGTTGGGCTGAAGGGCCTGTTTCCACACTGTAGGGAATCTAAACATGATTTTGTAAACCTCTATAAGCTGAAAAATATGTTGCTGGAAAAGCGCAGCAGGTCAGGCAGTATCAAAGGAGCAGGAGAATCGACGTTTCGAGCATAAGCCCTTCTTCAGGAATGAGGAAAGTGTGTCCAGCAGGCTAAGATAAAAGGTAGGGAGGAGGGACTTGGGGGAGGGGTGTTGGGAATGCGATAGGTGGAAGGAGGTTAAGGTGAGGGTGATCGGGGGTGGGGGCGGAGAGGTCGGGAAGAAGATTGCAGGTCAAGAAAGCGGTGTTGAGTCCAAGGGTTGGGACTGAGAAAAGGTGGGGGGGGGGAGGGAAATGAAGGGATGAATGCAGATTTCTCACCTTAACCTCCTTCCACTTATCGCATTCCCAACACCCCTCCCCCAAGTCCCTCCTCCCTACCTTTTATCTTAGCCTGCTTGGCACACCCTCCTCATTCCTGAAGAAGGGCTTATGCCCGAAACGTCGATTCTCCTGTTCCTTTGATGCTGCGCTTTTCCAGCAACTCATTTTCAGCTCTGATCTTCAGCATCTGCAGTCCTCACTTTCTCCTAAACCCCTATAAGGTCACCCCTCAGCCTCTGACGCTCCAGGGAAAACAGCCCCAGCCTGTTTAGCCTCTCCCTATAGGTCAAACCCTCCAACCCTGGCAACATCCTTGTAAATCTTTTCTGAACCCTTTCAAGGTCGGGAAAAGCTGGTAGTTTTGGAGCCGTGGGCGCAGGGAGAAGATGCAGCGCTTGAGGCAAAATGCTTCATGAGTAACTTAACCAACATGACGTCTTGACTTGTTTGTCAGGGTATCGGGGCGGGGGTGTAACACCAGGGATGTTTTATGCAGAGGTTAAAATTGAAAGCATTCACGTCAGAACTCCAGATGAGAAAGCCGATACCTTTCTGGAAAGTGGGAACTGATGCTGCTTCCAACCACTGGGTCCACAGCTCTGCAGTTTGATTGTAGAGCACATGGCCATTCGCAGGAAACTGGCTCTTTGGATGAATATCATGGTTCCCCATTGCTGCATAAACCTTGGTGTCTGAGTGAGGAATAATAAATAAATCATGAACATCTCTAATTTGGACAATCAGCCAAACTGATTTACAGAATTGGACTGATTTCTCTTGATGGCACTGTTCTAATATATTACAATCTATTACTGTCTATTATAGCATACAGCATCATAGGGAGGTGTGCCCTTCAATACCTCATCCAGGTGGTTGTCTTTATGAATAGGCCCAGACAGCACAATGGTAAAAGCAAACTTAGGGCATGGACGGCTCAGTGGTTAGCACTGCTGCCTCACAGCACCCGGGTTCATTCTAGCCTCAGGTGACTGCCTGTGTGGAGTTTGCATGTTCTCCCTGTGTCTGTGTGGGTCTCCTTCCACAGTCTAAAGATATGACGTGGATAGTCAGATTTTTCTTCCCATGGCGGAAATGCCTATCATGAGGGAGCATAATTTTAAGGTGATTGGAGGGAGGTTTAGGGGAGATGTCAGAGGTAGGTTCTTTACACACTGAGTTGGGGGGGGGGGGGGGGGGGGTGGAATGCACTGCCAGCGGTGGTAGTAGAGTCAGATACATTAGAGACATTTAAGCGATTCTTGGATTGGAACATGGAAGATAGTACAATGAAGGGTATATGTAGGTTAGTTTGACCTTAGAGTAGGATAAAAGGCCAGTACAACATCGAGGGCCGAAGGGCCTGTACTGTTCTATGTTCTATGTGCAGGTTAGGGGGAATTGGCTATGCTAAAATGCTCGTAGTGTCCAGGGATAGCAGGCTAGTGGGGTTTGCCATGAGGGAATGCAGGGTTATAGGGGAGGTGGGTCTGTGTGAGGTATTCATCAGAGGGTTGGTGTGGGCTGAATGGCCTGATGTAGGGTTTCTATGATTGGGAGGGGACAGTCACCCTTAAGCCTTGTTCTGGCTTCGTTTCAACACCTACAGGAATGCACACTGCACAAGCCACATGGTAGCAGTGGGGATGTTAGTCCAATTGGCGACAGCAAGGAAATTTCTACCACTCTCTCCAGCGTTTTGTTTGGTCTCCATTTTAAAAAAGTCATTAGACGGAATATAGAATGGAGATTTGCCCTTCACTCTTGTGTCCGGTACAGTGAGTAGCTAAGCCAGGAACACCAAGCAGATTCACACTGTGACAGTAGAGTTGACCGTAATTTCTCTGGGCCAGCCCAAAGAGCAAGAAATGGATTCAGGGGTTTTACTCTTGATTGTTCTCTGGGATTTTACACTCTTCAAGTCAAAGTAAAATCAGGCTTTCTTTGCGATGTCCACCACAGTTTGCTTTGGCCAGCAATGGGAACCTCTCTCCTTGTTGTAGTCAGACATAGGAGCAGATGTAGGCCATTCTGCCCATCAAGTCAACTTCACCATTCAACGAGATGACGGCTGATCTGATAATCCTCAATTCCAATTCGCTGTCCTATTCACAAAACTCTGCATTTCCTTGGAGGTTTAAAATCTGTCTTTCTTAGCCTTGAGTACACTTAATGTCCCAGCCTCTACAGCCCTCACTGGTAAAGATTTCCACAGATTTTCTAACCTCAAAGAAAAAGAATCTTCCTTATCTCTGTTTTAAATAGGCAATCCCTTACTCTGAGGTCATGCCCTCAGGTCTGAAACTCTCCCACAAGAGGAAACAACTTTCTCCATCTCCGCTGTCAAGTCCCCTTGTATGCTTTAATAAAGCCTCCTCTTATTCTCTGGCAGCATGGTGGTTAGCACTGCTGCCGCACAGGGAGCTGGGTTCAATTCCAGCCTCGGGCGACTGTGTCTGGAGTTTGCACATTCTCCCCGTGTCTGTGTGGATTTCCTCTGGGTGCTCCGGTTTCCTCCCACAGTCCAAAGATGTGCAGGTCAGGTGCATTGGCCATGCTAAATTGCCTAATGTGTTAGTTAGGGGTAAATGTACAGTAATAGAGTAAGGGAATGGGCTTGGGTGGGAAACTTTTCGGAGGGCCAGTGTGGACTTGTTGGGACGAAGGGCCTGTTTCCACACTGTAGGGATTCTATGATCTATGATTCTCCTGAACTCCAATGACTGCAGACCCAATCTCTCCTCATAAGGCAGCTTCTCCATACCTTGGACCAGCCTAAAAACATCCTCCAATGTCAGTATGATTTTCTTGAGATAAGGGGTAATATTTACAATATTCCAGCTGTGGTTTGAATAGTGGCTTCTATAATTTTAGCAAAACCTCCCTATTTTTATACTCCATTCTCTGAAATAAAGACCACCATTCCATTTGCCTTCCCTGTTTCCTGCTGCATTTGTCCACTAGTTTTTTTTTGTAATTTACCCACAAGGACTCTCAAACCCTTCTGTGTTGTAGCTTTCTGTATTTAAATAATATTCAGCTCATCTGCCTTTCCTACCAAAGTGCATCCTCACATTTCCCCATGTTCTAGTCCACTTGCTAATTTTCTTTCCCACTCGCCTAATCTGTCTGTCTCTCCCTGCAAACTCTTTGAATCATCCTCCCCACTTGCATTCCCACCTATTTCTGTGCCCTCCAATAACTTGGCGAGGGTGGAGTCATAGAATCATACAGGGGCAGAACTGACCCGTCCATCCAATAATGCCGACCATAATCCCAAACTAAACTAGTCCCACCTGCCTGCGCTTGGCCCATATCCCTCCAAACCTTTCTTATTCATGAACTTATCCAAGTGTCTTTTAAAAGTTGTAATTGTACCCACATCTCCCACTTCCTCAGGAAGTTCACTCCACCCACAAACCACCCTCTGTGTAAAAACAATTGCCCCTCATGTCTTTATTTTAATCTTTCTCCTCTCGCCTTAAAAATGTGTCCCCCCCCCCCAGTCCTGAAAACCTCCCACCCTGGGGAAATGACACCTGCCATTCACCTCATCTATACCTTGCATTATTTTATACAGGTCATTCTGTTTTGTTAACGTGAATTCGCTGGAACGCGATTGATGAATTGGGGACACTGTTTCTAACACGTGTTAAAACGTGTGTTGGTTGTAACGTTTAGAGCACTGTTTCTAAAGCCGGCATTTTCAATGATGTGAGGTTGCACAAGAACACAACCATCGCGCTAAAGAGAAACCATCAGTAAACCTCTATAAGGTCACCTCTCAACCTCTGACATACACTCACCTTCCTCATTGTCAATAACTGTGGCCCCATTGACATTGTGCTTTCTATTTTTTGGCATAAACACTTTGGACCCCTTGGCATTTTGTTGTCCATTGCTCTTTTGCTGGGTTCATTTGTGTACTCTCTGAGCAATGCTCCCTCCTGCCTGCTGGTGGCTAGCAAAGGAGCAGAACTTTGGGACATTGTCTGTCATTTCAGCTCCTGTCCATCAGAGACCTTGACAATGTTAGCACTCACCTGGGAAGACTTGCTGTATGAGCTGTGAGACATTCCCAATTATCCTCAGCACTGCTTCCTCACTGAGTTGTTCATTAGGGATGTGCGGAGTGTCATCTCTGCACAAGAAGGGAATAGATCTTGGACATTAATCACACACTGGATAGAAGGAAGATTCAGTTAGTCTTCTGATTAAATAAACATTCTAATCTGGACAGAATGCATCTCCATTTTGGAAAGTTAACACGACAACCTTTTCACGCAGAGAGTGGTGCATGTATGGAATGAGAAAGTGGTGGAAGCTGGTACAATTACAACATTTAAAAGGCGTCTGAATGGGTGTATAAATAGAAAGAGCTTAGAGGGATGTGCAGCAAATACTGGCAAATGGGACTAGATTAATTTAGGAAACCTGGTCAACATGGATGTGTTAGACCAAAGGGTCTGTTTCCGTGCCCTATGACTCTGGCTCTGTGGTCCTGCTGTATTTCTTACAATACAGCCAATCAGGATGGAGGAGGTAAACCCAGAACAATACTGTCATAGGGCCCTAGGCAGTGAGACACTCTCAAGCTTATAAAGGACCAGCCAAGGACAGGTACCAGGAGGTAGTCTTCTCCTGAGATCTACAGCTGCCACAATTTGCCAGGAAGGGTGAGTCATTTCACTACACCAGACTGGAGGAGATAATTAGATGTTGTCACCATCGTATAGAATCATGTAGAAGTAGGCCATTTGGCTCAACAAGTCCACACCATCCCTCTGAAGAGCAGCCCACCCAGAGCCTCCAATCCCCATCCCTGTAACCCAGCATTTTGACTGGGACAACATTACTATTATAGGAAAAGCCAAACAGAGAACAGCCAGGGAATTCCTAGAGGCATGGCATTCATCCACAGATTCAATCAATAAGCACATCGACCTGGACCCAATATACCAGCCACTGCAACGGACAGCTGGAACTGACAATCGGAAGCGGCAAATACAAATCACTATAAATGCCGGAGGAAACACCACAGAAGCGCTTCACAGGAGGCTCCCAAGCACTGAGGATGTCACCTAGACAGGGGACGAAATGTCTGCAACACAAATTCCCAGCTCGGCGAACAGAACCACAACAGCATTTCCCATGGCTAACCACCCAGCCTGTGCATCCCTGAACACTATGGGGCAACTTAGCATGGCCAATCCACCCTAACCTGCACATCTTTGGACTGTGGGAGGAAACCGGAGCACCTGGAGGAAACCCACACCAGGAGAATGTGCAAACTCCACACAGACAGTCACTTGAGGCTGGGATTGAACCTGGGTCCCTGGCGCTGTGAGGCAGCAGTGCTAACCACTGAGCCAGCGTGGTCAAAGTTCCAATTTTCCTTCCATCTCCAAGAATGCCTCTTAGTATTAGCATTGGCTTGTAGTGGAAAGATTTAGAAGGTGATACTCAATCTGGTTATCCCATATTATGCTTGTGCACTGTAGGGAATCTGTGAAAAACTATTCATAGCCCTGGACTTCAAGAAACCTGGAAAGGAAATCATTGTCACTGTCGGTGACTTGCACTCAGTTTGGGGGAAGGGCAGCTGATGAATGTGGAACAGATTGGTGTCAACAATGGGATTTGACGCCCACTCTGGTTTTGGTGCCTCCTTGGCATTTCCATGGTGGTGGTCATGGTGCAGTGGATTAGACCTGGCATCAGAAATACAACTCAACAAGCAACAGCAGATAGCAGCTTCTAGAATGGTACAAGGTGAGCCATAGCCACCTTATTCTCTATTAATTCAGCAACTCCTCTCTTCCTACACGGGTCACATATTCACACACAGTAATCCCTGCATATTTACCCTGTCCAAATGATGAAGTTAGGACGGGGGAAGATAGCCTTCATGGCGTAGATCGATGAATTGATCAGAGTCCAGGGAGAGTCACAAAGATAATCCCCCCACCTCCCTGGATTGTTCACGGGCTCTGATGAAGAAGGACACACAGCCGATGGGTTGTCAGTAACACTGTAATCAGGATCCCAGTGCACATCGGTGATGTGCCAGAAATAACCTGAAAGCAAACAAATGTAATCTCGTCACTAAAGGGACCAATGCTCCGCTGCGTTGCTGGCCCAGTACCAGAAGGTTGAGTCCAGTTTAAAGTAATGAATACAGTTACAAGAATTCAATTCGTTCGCGGTCTCTGACCAACACGATGGTCTCATTGTGACGGCAGAAACTTGAAGGCAATCGAAAGCCTGACCCTCCCACTGCAGTACTGAGGGAGTGTAGCACTGGCACGATGCTGTACTGAGGGAGTGTAGCACTGGCACGGTGCAGTACTGGGGGAGTGTAGCACTGGCACAGTGTGTACTGAGGGAGTGTAGCACTGGCACGATGCTGTACTGAGAGAGTGTAGCACTGGCACGATGCTGTACTGGGAGAGTGTAGCACTGGCACGGTGCTGTACTGAGGGAGTGTAGCACTGGCACGATGCTGTAATGAGGGAGTGTAGCACTGGCACGATGCTGTACTGGGAGAGTGTAGCACTGGCACGGTGCAGTACTGAGGGAGTGTAGCACTGGCACGATGCTGTACTGAGGGAGTATAGCACTGGCACGATGCTGTACTGAGGGAGTGTAGCACTGGCACGATGCTGTACTGAGAGAGTGTAGCACTGGCACGATGCTGTACTGAGAGAGTGTAGCACTGGCACGATGCTGTACTGAGGGAGTGTAGCACTGGCACGATGCTGTAATGAGGGAGTGTAGCACTGGCACGATGCTGTAATGAGGGAGTGTAGCACTGGCACGATGCTGTA
>NC_057723.1:80959438-80963188 GCF_004010195.1 Chiloscyllium plagiosum
GGTCAGGCAGCATCCGAGGAGCAGGGGAATCAGGCCGGAGCCCTTCATCAGGAATTCCTGCTCCTCGGATGCTGCCTGACCTGCTGTGCTTTTCCAGCAACACACTCTTCACTCTGACCTCCAGCATCTGCAAACCTCACTGTCTCCTAGTTCATTTCAGAAGGTAGTTAAGAGTCAACCACATTGCTGTGGGTCAGGAGCCAGGTGTAGGCCAAACCAGGTAAGGATGGCAGATTCCCTCCCTTAAAGACTATTCCTATGGTCCTTCTCAATGTTACTGGTTGCCCACACTCCAAGTTGCCCAGGGAGTAACACCTTCTCTCAGGCAGACAAAAAGCAGTTCCATTCTCACCTGTGGAAGACAGAGCGACGGCAGAATTCACCAACAGCAGCAACAAACTGAGGACAGGCATGGCAGACAGCAGCTAGGGATTTCTGAAGTTCACCCTTACTTCCTGGACTCTGCCCTGCGTCGGAAAGGGGAGTCTGACTTTGTACAGAGAGAGAGAGAGAGAGCAGCTGAAATGTACAGCAAGGTTTCTCCACCTCCTCCTCCCACCCCCTGGGAGCCTGTTAAACCCAGAGAGGTGTGTGCAAGTCTGGGTGGATCTGAGCTTTGTGAGGGGTGGTTTTCATCACTTCCCAGCACCAGTCTCCATCCAGGTTCAGGGGTTGCACAGGACGTGATTTTTAAGGAAATGAAATTTCTGTCTGTGGATTGTCGTGGGATTGAATCCGGGACAATCCCCAGCTGGTCATCAAAACACACAGACAGACAGACGGGAACACTGGGATAGATACTAACATACTGGAAGGAAGAGAGAGACAGTGGGATTGGAAAGGCTGAAACAAACCAGAAAGGTGTGAAATACGCAAATCTAGGGAAATCTCTGCACTGCAGGGGAAAACATACTGATAATACATTAGGTCAGAGAGAGGCTCTGACAGAGAGGGAGGTACCAGGACGCACTGACAGTCAGTTTAAATTTAAGTGAGGCGTGTATTTGGAGTTTGACCATGGAGGTTAATGTGTACAAAACAGACACTGTCAGATATAAACATCTTAATTATTGATACATCAGGCCAGAATTTGTTGTCAATGCGATAATGCTATTCTGTATGCAAGTCAGGAAGTGATCAGGTTACCCACTTAGCAAACTATCTTCGATGTTATGTGTAAACTTGCTGCGTTTGTCATGACTGAAAAGTACAACAGAGATTTCACTCTTACCATTCCCAACTGTAACAAGTAAAAGTCAACAGACTCTTACCAGACCACCCTCTCATTAGCAAGAGATGACCAATGGTGGTTTAACCTAGGGAGAGATTCAGAAGGCGAATCCCTCATGGTAACCTCAGCCAGTGTAGGAGTTGAGCCAGGCTAAATTGCTCATAGTGCTAGGTGTGTTAGTCAGAGGGAAATGGGTCTGGGTGGGTTACTCTTTGGAGGTTGGTGTCGACTGGTTGGGCCGAAGGGCCTGTTTCCACACTGTAGGGAATCTATCCTGAGTGATACTTGTGTGGTGCCTTTAACACAATAAAATACTTTCAGCTGCCTTCCCCCCAGCCCCACCCACCTCCTATTTATCTCACCACGCACCCCCCCCCCTCCCTTCCACCCCCTTGGCTCACAGCCTCATTCCTGCTGAAGGGCTTTTGCCCAAAACGTCGATTTTCCTGCTGCTCGGATGCTGCCTGACCTGCTGTGCTTTTCCAGCACCACGTTCTCAACTCTGATCTCCAGCATCTGCAGTCCTCACTGTCTCCCCTGTGGACTGACAGGCCAGTGATAATCCTACTAGACAATCACCTCCCCTCCCTAGGGAGGGATTAAACTAGATTGGTGCGGGGATAGGGACCTGTGCAAGGAGTCAGAGGATGGGAAATCAAGAGCCAGATGAACAGATAATGGCGCCAGGTGAAGCAGAATGTTTGAATGGGATGTCGTAACTGAGCAGAGTGGGATAGAGAGATCGAGAGCCGGGGAGGGAATTTCAGAACTTGAGGCTGAGTGATTGCCCCACTTCCTCATTACAGCCGGCCAGTGGGTGGTGGTTTAACATGAGGGTCACTGTAGCTCAGGCATGTCAAGGAAAGAAGCTCCTTCATGGGAAGCTGAGCCAGTGCAGGAAGGGAACCCACACCTTTAGGAGGTGCTGTACATCCCAAGCCAGCTAGCCAGCCAAGTGAGCTACCCCAAAGGTCACTGTACTGATTGGAACGAGGCTGGTCAGGTGGATCATATTAACTGAGAGTTCCCTGATTGGGGCTAGTAGCCTGCTCTGACAGAGAGGGAGGTACCAGGACGCACTGACAGTCAGTTTAAATTTAAGTGAGGCGTGTATTTGGAGTTTGACCATGGAGGTTAATGTGTACAAAACAGACACTGTCAGATATAAACATCTTAATTGGCTGGGGCCAATCGGGGAGGTCTGGCTGACAGATAGAAACAGGAGATTCGGAGAGTCTTTGTGGTCTAGAGAGTGGCTGGGAGCTGGCTGGTCAGAGCCCATGTACAGTGCATGTGTGGGCGAGGGGATCCCGGCCTCTGGGCAGTTAGGTCATCACCATGTAGGATGTATCTTCACAACCTTGCCCCTGACCTGAGGTAGGAGCAGGAATAGGCCATCTGGCCCCTCGAGCCTGCATTCAGTATGGTCCTGGCTGACTACTCAACTCTGTCCCCTGTTCCCACTTTCCCCCCCATGCCCTTTAACTCTCCCTAACGCCTTCTGAAAAGCATTCAATGTTTTGGCTTCAAACCCCTTCTGGGGAATACACACACACACACACACACTCCATGATCTGGGTTAATCCTTTCTCATTAATCAATACCCAGTCTCACATGGCCTGTTCTCCGTTTGTTTCTCAAAGTATCAGTCTAGAAAGCCACCCCGAGTACACTCTAGAAATTCCTCCGCTTCAGTATTTTGACTAATTAAATTGGACCAATCTATATGTAGAATAAAGTCACCCATAATTACAGATGTTCCTTTACCTCGTACATCTCTGATTTCCTGTTTAATGCCTTTTCCAACTTCACTACTACAGTTTGGTGGTCTCTATACTACCCCACTAATGTTTTCTGCCCCTTGTTATTTCTCAATTCACAGATTCGACATTGTCTGAGCTAATATCTTTCCTCAATAATGAGTTTATATGCTCTACCACCTTTGGTCTGTCCTTACTACATACTGAAAGGTTTGAATATTGAATTCCCATCTCTGGCCACCCTGCAGCCTATCTTCATAGGCCCAGCTATATCATTTCCTTCGACATCCATTTCCATAATTAATTCATCCACTTTATTTCAAATTTTCCATGTGTTCAGGCTCAAAACCATAAAGGCTTGTCTTTTTAATATTCCATGTCCTTTGTTTTTTTTGTGGCCTTATTTGAGTCTGGACTTTGATTCCTCTATCACTTCTCGTATTCCCCTTTCTGTCTTGTGTTCTTGCTCTTGACTTCCCATCCTCTGACTCCTTGCACAGGTCCCTATCCCCCCACCAATCTAGTTTAATCCCTCCCTAGAGAGGGGAGGTGATGGTCTAGTAGGATTATCACTGGCCTGTCAGTCCACAGAGGAAACAGTGAGGACTGCAGATGCTGGAGATCAGGGTTGAGAATGTGGTGCAGGTCAGGCAGCATCCGAGGAGCAGGAAAATCGACGTTTTGGGCAAAAGCCCTTCATCAGGATTGAGGCTGTGAGCCGAGGGGGTGGAAGGGAGGGGGGGTGCGTGGTGAGATAAA